>NW_012103832.1:2441568-2489735 GCF_000951045.1 Mandrillus leucophaeus
AGGGGTCCAGTTTCAGTTTTCTGCATATGGCTAGCCAGTTTCCCCTAACCATTTATTAAATAGGGAATTCTGTATCAATTGCTTGTTTTTGTCAGGTTTGTCAAAGATCAGATGGTTATAGATGTGTGGTGTTATTTCTGAGGCCTCTGTTCTGTTCCATTGCTCTATATATCTGTTTTGGTAACAGTACCATGCTGTTTTGGTTACTGTATCCTTGTAATATAGTTTGAAGTTAGGTAGCGTGATGCCTCCAGCTTTGTTCTTTTTGCTTAGGATTGTCTTGGCTATATGGGCTCTTTTTTGGTTCCATATGAAATTTAAAGTCTCTTTTTTCTAATTCTGTGAAGAAAGTCCATGGTAGCTTGATGGGGATAGCATTGAATGTATAAATTACTTTGGGCAGTGTGGCCATTTTCATGATATTTGTTCTTCCTATCCATGAACATGGAATGTTTTTCCATTTGTTTGTGTCCTCTCTTATTTCCTTGAGCAGTGTTTTGTAGTTCTCCTTGTAGAGGTCCTTCACATCTCTTGTAAGTTGTATTCCTAGGTATTTTATTCTATTTGTCGCAGTTGTGAATGTGAGTTCACTCATGATTTGACTCTCTGTTTGTCTACTATTGGTGTATAGGAATGCTTGTGATTTTCGCACATTGATTTTGTATCCTGAAACTTTGCTGAAGTTGCTTATCAGCTTAAGGAGATTTTGGGCTGAGACGATGGGGTTTTCTAAACATACAATCATGTCATCTGCAAACAGAGACAATTTGACTTCCTCTCTTCCTATGTGAATACTCTTTGTCTTTTTATCTTGCTTGATTGCCCTGGTCAGAACTTCCGATACTATGTTTAATAGGAGTGCTGGGAGAGGGCATCCTTCTCTTGTGCTGGTTTTCAAAGTGACTGCTTCCAGCTTTTGCTCATTCAGTATGATATTGGCTGTGGGTTTGTCATAAATAGCTCTTATTATTTTGAGATATGTTCCATGAATACCTAGTTTATTAAGAGTTTTTAGCATGAAGTGCTGTTGAATTTTATCAAAGGTCTTTTCTGCATCTATTGTGATAATCATATGGTTTTTGTCATTGGTTCTGTTTATGTGATGTATTACCTGTACTGATTTGTGTATGTTAAATTAGCCTTGCATCATAGAGATGAAGCCGACTTGATCATGGTGGATAAGCTTTTTGATTTGCTAGGGATTCGGTTTGGCCAGTATTTTATTGAGGATTTTTGCATCAGTGTTCATCAGGGATATTGGCCTGAAATTTCTTTTTTTGTTGTGTATCTGCCAGGTTTTGGTATCAGGAGGATGCTGGCCTCACAAAATGAGTTAGAGAGGATTCCCTCTTTTTCTGTTGTTTGGAATAGTTTCAGAAGGAATGGTCCCAGGTCTTCTTTGTATCCCTGGTAGAATTCAGCTGTGAATCCTTCTGGTAGAGACCTACAAAGAGACTTAGACTCCCACACAATAACAGTGGGAGACTTCAACACCCCACTGTCAATATTAGACAGATCAAAGAGACAGAAAATTAACAAGGATATTCAGGACTTGAACTCAGCTCTGGACTAAGTGGCCCTAATAGACATGTACAGAACTCTCCACCACAAATCAACAGAATATACATTCTTCTCAGCACCACATCGCACTTATTCTAAAAATAAGCACATAATTGGAAGTAAAATACTTCTCAGCAAATGCAAAATAACCTAAATCATTAGAAACAGTCTCTCAGGCCACAGTGCAATCAAATTAGAACTCAGAATTAAGAAACTCACTCAAAAGCACACAACTACATGGAAACTAAACAACCTGCTCCTGAATGACTACTGGGTAAATAATGAAATTAAGGCAGAAATAAATAAGTTCTTTGAAACCAATGAGAAAAGAGACACAACATACCAAATCTCTGGGACACAGCTAAAGCAGTGCCGAGAAGGAAATTTATACGACTAAATGCCCAGATCAGAAAGCGGGGAAGATGTAAAATCAACACCCTAACATCACCATTAAAAGAACTAGAGAAGCAAGGGCAAACAAATTCAAAAGCTAGCAGAAAAAAAGAAATAACTAACATCAGGGCACAACTGAAGGAGATATTCGAGACATGAAAAACTCTAAAAAATTAATGAATCTAGGAGCTGTGTTTTTTTAAAAAAGATTAACAAAACAGATAGACCGCCAGCCAGATTAATAAAGAAGAAAAGAAAGAAGAATCAAATAGACATAATAAAAAATGATAAATGGGATCTCAGCACTGATCCCACAGAAGTACAAACTACCATCAGAGAATACTATAAACACCTCTACACAAAGAAACTGGAAAATCTAGAAGAAATGGATAGAATCCTGGACACATACACTCTCCCAGTTGAATCACTGAATAGACCAATAACAAGTTCCGAAATTGAGGCAGTAATTAATAGCCTACCAACTAAATATAGCTTTTTAGAAGGTGATAACCTTGGCTGCTGGCAAGTCTGTTTCCTCCTCCCCACCCACACCCCCTACCAGCATGTGGGCCTGATGCTTACAGGACTGGCAGCCATTTTGCAGTAGTGCTAACAAACATTAGAATAAGGACTACATGCCAAAGCTGGGATTGTGGGAAAGGAGTATGTGTCTGGGTTCCCTGATGATGTTTTTTGAGAGAGAGTTTGCTTTTCAAACTTCATATTGTTCTCTATATTGTTATAAGGCTATAAGGTAAATAATTTTCTTGTTGAAAAATAGTTCCTTGGGTTTTATATTATTTATATCTAATCAGTGTAATCAATCTTAACTGTTGCAACAGCGAATGAGCTATTTTTATTACACAATCTAATATAAAATACGTAATCATCAGCAGCAGGAAAATAATGATAAAGATAATGAAGGTTCAACTCAGGATAACCAAAATTGCCACAGGGACCTCCATACCTCTCAGACGTTGAAGGAAACTTAGAATTGCTCTATTGCCTCATAATTTTTGGTTCTTTAGATTTTATTTTTAATTAAAAACATTTAGGTATTCTGATGAGAATTTATATTCCATAGTATAAAATATACTGACATTTCTTCTTTACCCTTCTCTTCTGCTTACTCACTACCCTTTGGATTCTCCTCTGGAGCTTCAGATTCTCTTTCAATTAATCAGAGTGACTTTCTTCTTGCTTTATAAAATTATTTCAAGCCAATAAACAGGCCCTGAGAACTCAGTTTCTGTAACAAGGGGTAAGCCTACTTTTCCAATACAAATGACTCTTTACCTCAGATAATTTCTGTGTAAATGAAATGCATCCCGTATAAATGTTTATGCATCAGCAATGAGCTATTGGAATGTTCTTACCCTGCTACTATTCCTTCACATAGAAGGGGTTAGAGTAAATAGTTAGTTATTTTGGGAGATTGTTCTACCATATGCTTTTTATTTTTTATTTATTTATTTTTTTTTGAGACCGAGTCTCGCTCTGTCGCCCAGGCTGGAGTGCAGTGGCACTATCTCGGCTCACTGCAAGCTCCGCCTCCAGAGTTCACGCCATTCTCCTGCCTCAGCCTCCGAGTAGCTGGGACTACAGGCGCCCGCCACCTCGCCCGGCTGATTTTTTGTATTTTTAGTAGAGACAGGGTTTCACCGTGTTAGCCAGGATGGTCTCGATCTCCTGAACTCGTGATCCGCCCGCCTCGGCCTCCCAAAGTGCTGGGATTACAGGCGTGAGCCACCGCGCCCAGGCCATATGGTTTTTAAAAATTCCCTGCATGTCATCATCATTTTTGTGAAAGCACAAAAGCAAAGAAAAAAAATATGTACATCACTGCCAAACCACAATGTCTTCTGAGGGAAGCAAAATGGCCATGCACTCTTAGGAAATATATGTATGCATCTCTTTTACTCATGAAAGCTCGAAATGATAATTACAATCCCAGTTTAATTAGATACAAGTAGATAAATAATTAATAGAAAAAAATTATTCTTTCCCAACTTGAATAGTCTGCTATAGTCATGTGGCATAATCACTCAGTCCCCACCTTCTTCATGTGATTCAAATTGTGAAAGCATATTTGACCATGGGTTTCACTAGATATTTCAATAGACCGAATGATGGTTACTCTTTTCCATGTCCGTCTATGCATTAAATCAATTAATCAATGAGAGTATATGTAATGTTTTTATCAGAGGGAAGTACTTATATCTGCAGATATATATATAGAATATGACTAAAATAAACTATGAACTAGATTATCAGATTTCTTTGCCTATACTCTGCACTGGATTTACAGTGTATTAATTTATGAATTTCACAGACAAGTAAACATTTCAAAGGTTTTGGAGAGGAACATAATTTTAAAAGCTTTATTTTTGAAATCTAAGAATAAAAATCTGTTCTTTAAATTGAGTGTTATTTCAGGAAAATATGTATAATCCTTATTTTTCTCAATTTGCAGCAAATTGATAAAAAAAAATCTTTGCAAACAAGCACTGGCCTTAGCTTAGCCCTGAGGCTTGGTATGCTAGATTCATAAACATACATATTCATCACGCATCCAGAATGTATATTTTGATTAATAATATTAATAGGGTTGCTTTCTCATAAAGTTTAATTTATGGTTCTGAAGTTTACCCGTAGCCCATAATTTGTTTCTACCACTTACTCAATGCTTGGACTTGTCCCTTCTGGTAGTTATAGGCAATTAGGTTTCTCTTTATCATTCCATACAAAGTTACGTTTTTCCAAGGAGGAAGTGGTATGTATTGGTATTATTTACTCATCAGAGATATGAATAATATTTCCAACTTTAGTTTCAGATAGTGCTTACAGTCAAGATTTCCAAATTATATATTAAAATGTAAGAAAGGCAAAAGAAATGATAGAACCCCAAATTCCTAAAATGCATTTATAGTGTTATAAAATGCCTTTGTAAAGAGAATCTTGCTAGCACACTTAGGAATGAGACATATCTGCTTTACTTTCTGGTTCTGTTATTTTATGTACAATTTTGAGTTTTCTAGTGATCACATTTTAAGGAAAAAAAAAAAGAGAGAGAGAAATAGTACATAATAGTGCTTGATAAAGTTGCTTTGCCTTGTCGTGTTTTGAATATCCCCACCATTCCTTCTGGAGGATGCCTAAAAGCTGTTTAGGAAAACTAATTAAGCTTTTCATGTGTTGAAAAACAGCACCTAAATCCCATAAGATAAAGTTGCAGTGGTTATCAACCTTCATGGATAAACTAATCTGGAGCTAGGAGCAAGGAAGGGTATTTGGCAGCACTTGGCAATTTCTGTGGAAATAATAATAATAAAAAAAAGTTTTCATCTAAATTCTAAACATGCAGCTCCTATGGTCACAAAAGTAATCTGAAACTCTTCTAAAACTCCCTGAGCCGTTTAGAAATAAAAGATGATAGACAGAATAATGAACCTCCACTCTAAAGATGCTCATGTCTTAATCTGAAAAACTGTAAATGTTACCATATACGGCAAAAAAGACTTTGCAGGTGTGATTGAAATAAGGCTGTTGAAATATGAAGATTGTCCTGGACTATCTGGGCGGGCTCAATGTAATCACAAGGTCCTCATAAGCAGGAGACAGAAGTGTCAGAGCCAGAGAGATGTGACATGGGAAGCAGAGGTTGGAGTGATGTGCTGTGAAGATAGAGGAGGAGCCAAAAACCAAAGAATAAAGGCTGCCTCGGCAAGCTGGGAAAATAAAAAAGAAATGAATTCTCCTCTCGAGCCTCCAAAAGAAACACTGTTTTACTGGCACGTGGGTTTAGCCTGTAAGATTATTTTGGACTTCTGACCTCCAGAACCAAAAGATAGTATGTGTGTGTCGTTTTAAGCCACTAAGTTTGTGGTAATTTGTTACAGCAACAATAGGAAACTAATGTTAGTGATATAATAAAGTAAATCATTGCATGAAAGGGCTACTATTTTCCAAAGAAAGAAAAGTCATTTCATTTTAAAATCATTAGCACCTGTAATAGAATTCTCAGTTGAACAAATGATTATGACCAAACCTTCTTTAATCCAAATCATTTTAACTGTCTTTGAAACATGTATTCATATTTACTGTGCTGTGTATCTTAATTTCAATGAATAAGTACATATAAGAATCCATCTAGGAATTCATCTAGGTAATATGAAAACCCCTTAGCATAATACAGGAATACACAATAAGTACTTAGTAAATGCTTGCGAATGTTGTCATTTTTATTATAACATTGTTAGCTTAAATTATGTCAGGTTTTATTTTCTCACAAGACCACATTTCTTATCAAGAACTCCTATTTAATTTTAAAAAGAAATAATTAGATATATCATAGGCTAAAAAATATGTTTGCCTGCTAATTTTTGAAGTTTGTATGTTGCTAAAGCAGAAAAACACAAAACCCAGATCACATGCAACTTAGTATAATGTTATAACTATT
Organism: Mandrillus leucophaeus; assembly: GCF_000951045.1. Lineage (NCBI taxonomy): Eukaryota > Metazoa > Chordata > Mammalia > Primates > Cercopithecidae > Mandrillus > Mandrillus leucophaeus. The sequence goes on from NW_012103832.1 coordinate 2,447,981, forward strand.
TAATAATTATTTTCTTTTGACATATTAGTTTTATCAAAAGATAGTCTGGAGTACATTTTCACAAGCATCTTTTGGTCATCCGTGGCATGCGTATGATAAACTGAATTCTTTTTACCTATCTCCAGTGCCCCTCCCTGAAGGAGGCACTGCTTGTCACCTCTTTGAAGTAGTTGCTCTGGCTAATGAAGTGTGAAACCAGTGAGGTGACTTCCCAGCAGAACCTTTTAGAACTAGCCCCTGTATCACTGTGATCCTTTTGCTCTTCTGCAGTGACTGGCAAGACCCAGACAGTGGCTGCTCAGGCAGCCTGTGTCACTGAGTAGGGGCACCATGGAGCAAAAACCCCAGCTGATCCACATGAAATGCAGTGAGAGCAAGATGCAAACAAACCTTTGTTGTAATAAGTCTCTAAGACTTAGGTGGTGTTTGTTGTAAACTATTGAGATTTGAGGACTCTAGCATAGGCTTGCTCAGAAGTTCTCAAAGAGTGGTCTGAGAACCTCTTAGGTGTCTCCAAAACTTTTTTGGAAGCTCCATAAAATTTTCCCTTTACAACTATAAATCTGTGTGAATTTGGATTTTCTTCTTGTTCATCAGCCAAAACAAAATGTTGCAGAAGATTGAGAGCAAAAGTAAAGGTAAGAGTCTAGTTGCCATCTATTAGGCCAGACATTAAAGATATTGCTCCCAAATTTTTTTCAATGCCATTCTTTTAAATATTTTTTGTTTTAGAAAATATGGTAATTATCACTTAAACAGCTTATTTATGTTAACATAATGGATTTGTAACTGTTAATTTTAAGTAAACAAACACTTTAAAAATGTGTTTCAATTTCTAACATGATAAATATCATGATGAAACACACACAAGCAACAGCTTTTTGAGGTCATTAATAACTTTCCAGAGTGTAAAAGTGTTCCAAAACCAAAAAGTTTGAGTTTCTGACGAAGGCTATCCTAAGGGATACTGAAGAAGTCTGCTGAGCTGCCTTCTTTTCTTATTGCAGCTTTCCCTGAAGTATCCGAATAGACATTAAAAACCAAACTTGCTTGTTCTGTTACACATGAAGCAGAAAGTTTTCCTCTCTTGAGCTTGGGCTATGAAATTTTTGGTCTCGGGTATCAATGAAGTAGCTTTACTTACACTGTCAAAAAGCCTTAATGCATTGGTTTCTCTTATTTGTTTTTCCTTTTTTGGTCTTTATTCCTCGTTGATTTTCTTTTTTCTTATTTTCCTATTTTCATTTTACCTTAACACTACACTTTCTAACTTGAAAAAGAATTGGGGTAGATGGAATTCAAGGCTGAAATAAACCTTCTGTAACACTTCTGCTAAACATGATAAGATTGCATTTAACTAGGAAGCTTTGCCTAAAAAATAAATATTAATAGATTACCTGTATTTGAGCCTTACTGAGTTTGAACTAGAGAGTGGAAAATAAAAGTTGATTTAGAGTAAGTGTTATGAACTCATTCAATCAGATCCCCTTTCAAGGCTGAGGGAGTAATTCCCCCAGGAGTTGGGTTGGTTGTTGGAGGGTTGATAGCTGATCAGCTGATAGCTAACAGGTGTGTAGAAGCCTGACACCCTGACACCCTCACCTCAACTCAGCACAACTCTCAAGGTCCCACTGACCTTGTGACGGTAACATAGTCTCTCTCTTCTTCCCAATCTGGCACCCTTCCTTTCTCCTACAGCTGTTGATCCTAACAGCCTGCCTGAATAAACTTTCTGAGAAGAGAATTATGGTGACACATATTAAGTGAAGTAACTACAGAGATACATAAGGGAGCATCAGCCATGTCTTAGAGCTACGGGAAGGCTTCCTAATGGAAATGAATTCTAAAGCTGAAAGCTAAAGCATGCATCAGGCTTAGCCAGCCAAATTGTGGGTGGGAGGAGGAGAATTTCAAGAAAAAAACATAAACAAAGGCCCAGAGGAGAAAGAATGATTCATTTGTGCTACCATTTCTTAAAATGTTTTGGTAACTACCTCAGAAAAAAATCACTAGAGTCACAAAATAACCAATATCATTATTTATATTCAAAATTTGATCCAAACCTTTCTTGCCTCTTGTGCTTATAACATGATTTTCTCCCTTGTCATTGCTTGGCTCTGTTCTCTCTCACTGTCCCTTTCTCCTCCTCCCAAATCTGCTATGTGTGCTAACAGAGAACTCAAATCATAAGACAAGAGTCTTTTGTGGGCAAAAGCGGGGCCTAGCTGGCCATTCTTCAGCTGGGAAACAGAGAGTCCTTCTGCTTCTCGACTCTTGCCTGGCTTTAAAAATGGATTCCTTCACTATTACTTTTATCTTTTGTTTGACAGGCTAGACATCTCCCCACTTTGTCTGTATCTCTGTATTGTTGTAATTGAAATCTAGATTGGCAAACTACAGGCAGCTGGTAAAGATAAATCAGGAGCTGCTATCTCTTAACTAGTTCTTTGTATCCTCCTACATTCACCTGTGGCCACCATTTCTACATTAGGTAATAGATATTTTTAAACCAACTGAAAGTATGTAATAAATAAGTATTAGTTTTGTAGCGGTACTTTTATCCATTTACTATTGGTGTCTTAGAATAAAGATGTACAACAACATTTTTGTAATATATATAGTAATAATACTTTGGTATGAGTTGACTGCTTTGATTCTCTCAGAATGTTCTTTCCCATGAAGGGGCATAAAAGCAAAATCCCAGCACACATGGAATATTTGTAGCTCCAAACTGCACTTTGAATAACACATTTTCCACATCAAGGTATTTATATAAGTTTTAAACCTGCTATAATTCTAACTGAGCCATTTTTGATCTAAATGTAGCACTTATCCTAATAACTCATGTGTCTATGGATACCCTAATTTCAAAATACATCCTCTTTTTTAACTGTCATTTAACTTCCCTCTTAAAATGTCCTCACTGGCTAATCAGTAGTAGGCTTTAAGCCAACCTCATTAGTTTCCAAATCATGACGTAGTAATTGATTACTCTTTTAATTTTATTTTTGAATACTTCCTCCGATGTAGACTGATTATTCTCAAATTGTCATGACGTGTATAATGTTACATTTTTGTTCTCTAAATTTTTGCATGATTTTAATGTGTTCATTGTAGAATGTATCAGTATATAATGCTGAGGGGAAAATAAAGAGGAAAAGTGATACTTCATATCACTATTCTAATGATATAAAAAACAACACCAATTATTGCCATATATGGAGTGCTAACTATGCCTTAGGTATTAAAAGAAAAGTTGCACTGGGACAGATAAGCAAATAGAAGTTGATATTATTCTAATACTATTGTTAGCAATAGGAGGGAGAGCACAGACGAAGCCAGGAAACTCAGCTCTGCTGAAATAAAGGGGAAGGAGAGTTTTTAAGAGCAGGAGTGGGGAATCATAGACCATCTGTGTTTATCTTGATCTGTGATGATCAAGACCATCATAGTTGGCGTGACCAAAAAAGAAAGTAAACTTTATCTTATCTTCATGACAGGGAAATAGTTTTACAACTACAAGATACACACTGAAGTAAGGCTACTACTTCCAACAGAAACTGGGAGATCTGAAGGCTATATTCCTTGGTGACTACATTTCAAAGGGGTTGGGTCTGGGTGGGGGTCTCTGAGAAACATAAGGGTTATATAACTGACAAGAGACTTTTTTAAAAAATTACATCACACAGGGGCAAATAAAGACATTAAAATTACAAGTTTGCTAAAGTAAATGCTCTAAGAAATGGTAAGTAAGGGGCCTAGAGTCAGGAAGAAGCCTGTCTATAGTTTAGTCAAGCTGAAGGCAATGTTAAAGTTGTTTCAGTCATAAGCAGTAGATTAAATAATTTTAACAATATAATAATAGCAATAGCTAACATTATTAAGAGATAATTGAATGCCAGGAATTACATTAAAGATGTTATATGTGTTTTTTCATCTAATCATATCAATACTATGCAATAAAGATCTCCCATTTAGAAATAATGAAACTATGGTTCAGGAGGACTAAAGGAATTTTCCAAGATCACTTGTCTTTTAAATGGCAGAGCTCAGAGTTTGTCACTGTTTGCTCTGATTCCAAAGATTGTGCCATATGCTTCTTGGTTATCAGCAACATTTCATCTGAGTCTATGTTGCTGTTAAAAAATTACATCATTTGCATAAAGACTTTTGATTTAGGGGAGTTGATGAGAAAAAATGTGGCTAATTAGAAAATAAATTTTCCTTGAGAAAAACATTAATGGGCCTTTATTACTAGAAAATTGTACCTGGATGCTAAAAGCAAACGTTACAAATACTATCTTCCCTTGGGAATGTTTGAGAAAGAGTTCTCATCAAACATTATTGCATGGTAGCATGAAATATAAATAGGGATAAAATATATAAAATGAATTAGCATGTAAGAATAGGAAATTCATTTATTTCTGGTAAGGAAATGTAAAAATTCAATCTATGCATATCTTACTTTAAATATATTTTCTGGTGTTTTCTACTAGTATTGTCTGAGACTTCTTATCCAATCCTAGGTATTGGCATGTTTTCCTCTTACATAGGTAACATCACCCATATGCTAACATTTAATCCACAGATGTCAATACACATATGTTATGATTATATAATTGTTTTGTCTTCTAACTGACTAATCAGCAGTAGGCATTAATACAGTTTATGATATTTATATTTTCAATATCTTTTAATATATCCCCTTTTCTCTCATTTAAAAAAGGTAAAATGCTTCTTAAAATATTACCTTTGTTGGTGGTGCAGTTATTATTATTACTGTTAACATGTTGGTCTTTCTTAACAAAGATACTTTATAAAATATCAACACATAGTACACTATGAATCTTCAGTACCAGGAATAAAATACAGAAAGTTATAGGCTACACAAAAGACACACTTTTAAGAAAAGTTTCTATATGGAAAACTACATGCCTGTATTTTTTTCGTATGCTTATAATATGAATCTCTCATTTGACCAAAAATTCATTATAAATAAAAATTGATGAATGGGACTTGCTTAAACGTTTATGCATTCAGAATTGTACTTAATTATTAATGCATAAAATTTTTGAGTTTTGTTAATAAACTCTTTTAGTCATTCTCAATACTTAGTTGAGCCAAAATCTGCTATTCTTTACAAGTAATTTTTTTCTAGGTGATATGGTTTGGCTGTGTCCCCACCCAAATCTCATCTTGAATTGTAACTCCCACAACTCCCATGTGTTGTGGGAAGAGCCCGGTGGGAGGTGATTGAATTATGGGGGCAGGTCTTTCTTGTGCTGTTCTCATGAGTGAATGAGTCTCACAAGATCTGATGGTTTTAACAATGAGAGTTTCTCTGCACAAGCTCACTTTTTGCCTGCCATCCATGTAAAATGTGAGTTGCCCCTCCTTGCCTTCTGCCATGATTGTGAGGCCTCCCCAGGCATGTGGAACTGTAAGTCCCATTAAACCTCTTTCTTTTTAAAATGGTCAGTCTTAGGTATGTCTTTATCAGCAACATGAAAATGGATTAATACACTAGATTTCTGTTTTTCTACCTGTCTAAGCTTGGAGCCATTCTCAGATGCTTTACAGTCCTTAGACTCAAGTAAAATGACATTGAACTAAGGCTAAATAAGGATTACATAACCAGGATAATATTACCAATTTTTTTTTTCCCTAAGAAGATAGACTGCCCCAAATACCAAAAGGTAAGCAGCATTTTAGTGCCCTGAATCTTCTGGGTACCTGGACTCCTTTGTATAGCCAGTTGGTTGTAGAACATGTGTAATCATATTCTGCTTGTTCATCTTTCATTTCTACTTCTTTCCACTTGAAGAAAAACATGGTACTTTTTTTTCCCTTCAGATACTTTTCCTCGTTTAGTAGTGTTAAACCACTGAAGTCTTGACACAAGCAGTTGAAACTTCACAAACTGAATTTAATTAATCCTTTTTTGCTGAAACAGAGTAGTGTTTAAACTTTGTTCATACCTTTTCAATTGGTCTTATCAAACCTATGGGGTTTTAAAAACCTTGGGTAGCTGATAGCTTAACAGGAAAGAAAAAATAAAAGCTACCACCACATCTTTAGGAAATATAACCTCAATATAATCCTTTCCACAATCACTTCAGTCACCATTTAGTAAGTGTAGTCTATTTTTGTCAAATAATGTAAGGTGCCATTTATTAATTAGTATCTGTAATTTTTCTTCAGTGAAACAATATGTACGCAATATCTGAACAACTTGTGTTTAGAAAATATTTTTTTCCGCTCCTATTTTTAGAAATCTTCCAGCTACTGGTTAAAGAAAAAAGTCTGGCATGAATCCATAATAATCAATTCTGGTTAGATTAGAATTTATATCTTCATAGGGCCTCATCAAATTTTGCCTGTAAACATGGTTGTGGTACAATTCTAAGCAGCAAGTAAAATGTCTAGTAATCATTCCCTTCCAAACAGCTGAGGCCAGCATGTTTAACCACCAGTGATTTGTAAACCTGTCACCCATTTTCTTCTTTATAATCAATAAGTACATATCTACTCAAGAGTTTGCTTTGGATTTATCTGAATTGACCAAGCACTCATCTTGTTAGTCAACAAGTATTGAGAATAATTTTGAGCATATTTATGATCTTCAGACTAGCACATAAACTCTGACATAGGGAATTTTAACCACATCCTTATAGCTTTTACTTTTACCAATAAATATCCACATGCACACAATAAAGTTACAGTAAGTAGCTAAAGAATTACATTAATGTAAGTGATATGAAATGAAATACCCCGAAGCTAACTGATCCAAAATAATATTGAAAAGTGTTTTTACTCATCAATACCTGATGCAGAGAGAGACCAAAACACTGAGACCTAGAAATTATTAGAAAAAAAATAAATTCAAGATGTGGTTAAAGTTTTAAAATTTTAGCTAATATTAACAACAAGAGTCAATAATCTGAGGAGCTATGTAATAACTATCACAGTTACTTTTTTAAATTTTAAATGCTTACCCAACAAATAGTGTTTTCAGTCTCCAAATAATATACAACCACATGAATACCATTGAATTTAGTCCCTTTCTATGATAGAACAGTTATGGAAGATCTGGCTATCCATTTCTGATCAACCTCAGAAGTACCAAGTATTCTAAGCAGTGGTACTCAGAACTGGCTACTTCAGAATTATCAGAATTGCCTGTGAATGCCCAGATGTCTGTATGTATACACATACACACACACATACACACAGACACACACTCACACACACGTTCCAGAGGGCCATTCTCAGTGATTCTGATCAGTACAGGTAGGGTGATGGAAAACTAAATATTTTTTATAAGGTCTCCAGATATCTTAGATATACATCCAAATCTAGAAATTACTAATCTGGAGCACATCGTATTTCTCAGACAATTTTGTATATTTTTATATTATATTACTCAGTGCAGAATTTACAATTTCAGTTCCAAAAGTAAGAAACAGAAGACATGGTATTTAGATATGTAATCACAGATGTTAGAATTAAAGTCTAGATGTGTTATGTTCAGATTAGTCTCATGTAATTAATTACCATTGATTAAGCACTTTTCATGTAGACACCTATATATTACTTAAATGCAATTATTCACAACGAGAAGAAATAGGCCCCATTTACCATAATTTCATACAGACACACAAAAAAATGATGCTACAAAATGATATACCACTTGGTGCTGGACCTACATATAGCAACCAGGACACATTCCAAAATAAATAGATACTTAAAAACAGAAAGAGAATGAGATTTATAGGATAAAGCCATTTATACTTATATTAAACAGAAACATGGAATAGCGATATATATTTTCAGTTCTGTACTTAAATGTACATATATTTGATAGATATTGACTAAATCCATACAAGTAGAAAAGGTATGAACAAAGGGATAGGAAACAAAGTAAAAATAAGAATTAAAAATGAATGTAAAAGGGTACTTATACAAATCAATATAATAGCATTTCATGAAATAGAGTAGAATAATTTAATTCTGTGAACCTGAGTTTAAAATGTTAGAAAACAGTATCCATGATATGAAAATGTGAAGGCTTTATTTCTCATACCATAAGACTTGTAGACACTGGGTCTACTGGTTTTATTGCTTTAGTGCAATAAGTACCATAGCATACACTATGTGAATTTAAAAAAGAATGGAATGTAACTTTTAAGCTGTCATCAAGAGTTCCAGTCAGAGTAGGAACCATCTTTCTTTAGAAAATATCTTGATAGGCCACATTAAGTGAGAACTGTGTATCTCAACAACCTAATATGGAAACAGACAGTGAATCTAAAGATAGCTAATTGACTCTACCTAACAGCAAGAAATGTATAATTCTCCTAAGAGAATAAGAACCAAGGTTGGAAGTCTGAGATAGGAGCAGAGAAGTGAGAGAGGGAGAATGGAACATGGCCAGATACAAAGGAATCTGCAGGGCTCCTGTGGTAAATGTGGTCAGGGAGAAATTGTCAGTGGTGGGGTACCCAAAAAACAATAAGGAACTTTAATATTTTAAGTTTGAGATGCTTCACTATAAACTCTACCTCAGGAAAATTCTGTGGCAAATGAAACCTAATGGTGGTATTTCTAAAATAAAGAAATTTGGCTGACTTTTAGCACAGGGCAGAAAAGTTCTACAAATGGAACTAATTCCAAAAGAGAAGGGCTAGGGAAAAAGATAGTTAGGAGAAATATTAATATGTCCCCTGTCCTTCACTTCCTCACATATGCCTAATCCCCCACATCCAACAATCCCTGGAGAGATTCCAGGACTGTTCACGTGAAAATTACAGGAAGGGACAAAACTTTCTAAATCCATAATAATGTAAAATTTATAAAACTTTTAAATATATATTATCACATGTGATCCTTATGCAGTTACAGATTGGAATATTAAAATTCAGATGGGACAAATGGCCATGCAATTTACAGCATAACTCGGAAGGCAGAAGTGACATCTAAACTATGTAACTAAAACAAGTTTTCTAGCTTTCAGACCAGTGTGCTTTTAGCTAATTTTCTCCAAATATTATTGGTGAAGAAATGTATACCAACTTCAAAATAAAAGTTGAGATATCCCATTTTAAATGCAAGCATGCAAACTAGCTCTTTAAAATATTATTTTGGATACAAGCTAGATTTTTTTTCTCTCATTTGTGAACATGTTTTATGCGTTTGTTGTTCCTTCTTATTTCAGTAATAATATTCTTAAGTAGAGTCCAAAATAGCCCTGCTTCTAAAATAGGCTCTGCTAAAGTCACAACACAGCACAGACCCAATAAGCATTGACTTTCTATGACACTAATATAAAAATACTCCTAAGAAGTCAAGTTGAATAAATACATGGAATGACAAGGACTATATCTGTGTGTTAAATCTATATTCAGTGGCAAAATTAGTGAAAACGCCTGGCAAGTATTTGTCAAAGCCATAAAACAGACTTATCACATTAATTAAATCTAAGTTTGGCTATATCACAGGCCAGTTTGATCAAAATAGTTGCTTAGTTCTCTAATAGATACAATCTTAGTGGTAGTTAGTCATGTCAAATGCTAACGTACCTAATATACCTCAATACCTTATTACCGATGTCCATCAAGAGCCTGAAATTTAAATTCTGAAAGACATCGTATTCTTTAACAAAATATACAGACTTTTTGTTAGGAGACAGCATGAGAACTGGATGACATCTAGTGGCAGCTTTTGAAACAACAGCTGTGAGTTCCAATGAGTCAATTACTGCCTTGTTTTAAATGCAATTCTCTATAGGTGAGTTTGGGCTGCTTATTTACAACTCCTCCTCTTTTTTAAAAAATAACTATTACTTCAATTATACATTTATGATATATGAGAGTCAAATTCTGTTTTTCTACAACTTTGGCCATATGGAAGGTCAGTTCCATATCTCAATATGTGTAGTTTGTTGTTTTTCCAAACACTTTCCTTTTGATCACTGTCTTTAAATACATCCCTTCTTTATACACAGCACAGAAAAATCGTATTTCTCATCTAGTAAAATCAGTTTTTTTAACATTCAAATGTGTTGAAAATTATTTTAAAGGTACAATATTAAAACAAATCTTTTGTTTCACTTTAGTACAAGCCATTGTATTTAAACAAAAAAGAATCTCACCTTTATTATTTTAGCTCTCATTAAGTCAGTCAACACATTTGTGAACAAAGTGAGATGCATGAAGACTTACTAAGTGATAAACATAAAAAATAAGAAATATAAACAACAGCTGATGTTTATTGTGATCATGTCATTTATCAGGCAAGTGTGATAGGTGATTTACCTATATAATTTCATTTAATCCACACAGAATCTCTGTACTGTCCATATCTGCATCTCCTGATGAGAAAACTGAGGCTTAGAAAGTTAGGCACTTGTCTAGGGTTAGATGGCTCAGAAAAGGTAAAGAATTGTCTGACTCTAAAGCCTAATTTGTGACTACTATGTTACAGTGAACATGTAGTTTCAAATCCAATTTAACTCACTCATTATTTCCTTAATGTAGTCAACAATATTTATCAAGTGCTTAGTATGTGACAATAACCCTTCTATATGCACAGATATCCTTTCATATGCTCATGTGATTTACGTACCTTGCGACCAGTGACAAAATGACATATATTTTTTCAGAGTGACCTTGACACTATTTATTAAAAACCCTAATAAGTACTCCAAAAGTACTCCTACAATTCTAAAAATACTCGCTTTCACTTACCTGGTTCTTCTGTGCAATATCTTCACAAGTGTCCATCATGCATTTGGTGTTTTGGCACTGCATATTTTTTTTTCCACGGAGCTCTGTTCAAAGTAGGTTTTCTACAAGGAAAAGTGGTAATGATAATTCAAGTCAATGCATATGTATGTGTTTGAGCTGATGAAGATTAAAAGACAATCAGCAATCATAGAAGACAGACTTTTTAAACAAACTGATGACATCTTTATCATTCTTTGACAGTATATCTCATTACTTATTAGAAAAGGGGGTTTACAAGATTAATACATGCAAGAAAAAGACATATTGAAACTACTTTTTATGGGCACTTATTTCAACAACTAATTAGGTCTTGAATGAAAGTTATTTCTTTTAACTTGCTAAATATGTTTCCTTACTGGGGTTAAGAATTCCAGTTAACAACTCTATTTATAGCTGATAGAAAGTGTTCAAAGGGCTGTATCAGCTTGCCCCACACTCTATGTTATTCTGTGGGATAAATCACCATGAGTAAAGTCATGCAATCTTAAAATGATCTATTACAACTGAAAATCAATATATCAAGCACATAAAATAGTCTAGGATAATTCACTTGCCAAGCAATAAATTACACATGCATATCAATGCCACATGTAATGCAATGCCTCATAAAAAATAAGCTTAAAATTCTTAAAATATATGATTAATGAAACTAGCATAGCCTGAAAAATATATATTACACTGCTTACACTAACCAATATATTATACTCAGAGTTTTATGCTTCTGAGAAATGGCATTTACATACACAGTATCAACAGTGAAGATAAATCGGGATTTCTTGCACTGAAGTCCAATTCTTTGGGTGGTGATTCATGTTTCACTTTTTTAAATGGTGATTTATACTAATGTATTTCTCATAAAATATTTAATACTGCCTACGATTGTTGCCAAAACTATGTTCTAACCACTTCTATCAGGATACCCACAGTAATGCTTCCCAATGCAATAGTAAATTTGTGAACATGCATATTTTACAAAAAGGTGACAAAATTTCAAATATAGAAAATATTTGTGCTACAAATATTAACCTCCTCCTCGGGCTACCCATCTGCTGCAGATATCCACAATTCATTATGTATGGAATGCAGAGAATTCACTGGTTTAATGTTATCTGAGCTATGTTCCACTTGACAGTCTCAACTGATCACTGTATTCATGAATGTAACCAAAAACATCTTTTGGAAGAATTATTTTCATTAGAGAGTACAGACAACATTGACCGTCACCTGAGGCCCATCCTCCTAGAAAACATATACGGTTAATAAATCCCCCAACTTGTTTGTGTTCCAGAGATCAGTTTTCTGCAAAGAATCAACCTTCCCCAGATGAGTTAGATAAAAGTCAAGCATGCCCCCTTGTTTACCTACACCAAGGCCAGATACAGACTCTCCAAGTTCTCATTATCTGTCTCATAAACAAACTGCTTGTCCCCACTCACCACTATGGACAAATGCTTGCTAATTTGAATTGACCAAACGTTACTCAGGCTTCTCTGCTTCCCTGAAATCCCTAAACTTTTATCTGTCCTTGAGTTTAAGCAAGCACTGGAGTGCCAAACAACCTCCTTTTAATGGCCCCTTTGGGGAATTAGCTACTGCCAAAGAAGACATTTATTTCTTTTGCTCCACTGTCCTATCATGTCACGTACTCATCCCACTTCCAACATCTGGTTATTTCTAGCCTTGTTTATTTTTCCCTGTAAAAGAAGAGCCCTTTCTACCTGAACTTTGAAACACTTATAGATCTTTTGGATAGAAGTGTTCTCCTAATGGCAATAGTCTCTTCCCACTATCGCAATAATCTTTTAGAAGAAAGTGTCTCCTTGCCTAAGTCTGAATTTTTTTTTATTTGATAGCATCAAAAATATTGAGAATAAACTATTGCGAGTTAGTGCTGAATATGTTTCTCTTTAAGCTCTGTTCCATGAGGACATTGCATTTTTAATAACAGTTCTATTGAGATATATTTCATATACTATAAAGTTCACCCTTTTAAAGTATACAATTCAAAGGTTTTTAGTATGTTCAGAGCTTTATGCAACTATCACCACTAGGATATTGCATTTTGAACAATGAACCAGTACAGTAGTTAGTATTTTATTTGTCCTTAAAAATATTGCATGAAAAAATGTGTGTAAATACAATCTCTACATTTTCACTTTTCTTGACATTGAAATATATACCACAAACATATTTATGAATATAATATCAATGCTTCCTTTTTATTATTTTTGAACTTGCACTTAAGAAATAGTTTAATTTTATTAATTCACTGATATGGTTTGGCTATGTCCCCACCCAAATCTCATCTTGAATTGTAGTTCCCATAATCCCCACATGTCACAGGAGGGACCTGGTTGGAGGTAATTGAATCATGGAGGAAATTATCCCCATGCTGCTGTTCCTATGATAATGAGTGAGTTCTCACAAGATCTGATGATTTTATAAGGTGTTTTCTGCCTTTTGCTTGGCACTTCTCCTTCCTGCCATTATGTGAAAAAGGATGTGTTTGCTTCCCCTCCTGCCATGATTCTAAGTTTCCTGAGGCCCCTCCAGCCATGCAGAACCATGAGTCAATTAAACCTCTTCCCTTCATAAATTACTCAGTCTTGGGTAGTGCTTTATAGCTGCATAAGAATGGACTAATACATTCATCATTCTACAAATATTAATTAAAATATCTTACACTTCAGGTACTTTGCAAAACTATTCTATGTTATTTAAAGGAAAATATATTATGCTATGACATTCTATAAGCAGGTCAACCTGATCTAGTGGAGGTATGGGTAGGGGTGGGAAACTGGTCAGATAAGGCTTACCCAAAAAATAATTTAATCAACCCAAGTTAACTTAGTAAGTCCCAGGGTAAATTGGTGAGTGATGTGGTAATATAAGTAATGGTCTGTTTTCTTGTATAGGAAACGGCAAATGTCCATGGGCTAGAATTTCATGGATGATAGGTCTGAGTCAGAGACAGCTACTCCATACTCAGACTAAAGATAGGTGGGGTCCTATCAGGCAGGCCTGCAGCATGTCATGTATTGGGGATATATCTCAAGAACAAAGGGAAACCATGGATCAGTTTCATTCAGGGCTGAGACAAGATGAGATTTGCATTTTAAACAAATCATTCTGGTTTTAGTGCTGAGAAGAGATCGGAGGGGGGCAAAAATGGTGACAGGAAGTATACACATGGCTAAAATTTCAGTCTGGTGATCTGGATCACAAATAGTTTTTATCCTAACTGTATAGTGTTCTGGTTATTTAAGAATCTCATCAGTGGTATGCAGTATCACAATATGACATTCCCAGATTTTGATTTTGGCAATCCAAATTTGAAAGGCACTATATTCGCCTGTTGGAAGAAAAGCCTTTCCCAGAGCTCCTGTGGGTTGGCAGAATTTGGCAAGTTCTGTGGCAGACCATCTGTGCAAAAATTCTCCGATTTCTCTAGCACATTTTGCTCTGTAGCTCTGTTCAGAATAGCCTCAAAATGTTTTCTTTATTTCATTCAGTTTCAAGCAGAAGAAAAATATTTAAGAGCTTCTTTAAATGGCTTATGTTCAGTTAATTTTTATTTTTGCTCTTTTATGCTTATCAGTTTGATACCTGAAATTAGTGGTACTACTTATTGATATCTGTCAAGCATATAATTTTAAAACTTCAACTTCTTCCCAGGTTTCTCTCATAAACAATTAAATACATAATTATATGTTAGGCCTTCTCTATTTCTTTCTTGCCCTTTCTATAGGCCTCTTTCTGTTTGAAATACAGCAAGCCAGGTATATTTTATATTTACTCAGCATAAATACTTATCTGAATTTTTACAATGCATCATCATAGACAGATATTCAACATAGTTTCCTAAAAATAATGTAGTGAAGATATTGTGAATAAGAAGGTAGAGCTGCAAAGCTATGTTTCTCAGTGTAAAGAAATAACAGATAAGAATTTCTAAATGGATGCCAAGTTCAAGATTTTTTTTACGAAAGAAGTATTTGTTATTCAGCTCAAGATTTTCCAAAGTAAAAGTAAAAACTATGTTTTGTATGTTCTTTTCAAATTTGGAATTCATAATTTAGGACTTAAATTATAAATACAATTCAGTTTTCAAATTTAGAATATAACTATATTTCTAGTTGTTTCAAGAATAAATTATATTTATAAATATCTAAAAATGTTCATAAAGTAAGTTTAATTGCTACCATGTAAATACTGTCTCAAAATTTCAATGAAAGAAAACAAAGATGGCAGATTGGATCTTAAAGAAAATCAGTTTAATGGTTAAGCCTTTTGGTTGATACATTGCAAACAGAAGAGTAGAAAAAAAGGAGAGGATAGAACCTTCCAGAAAGTTGTGGTTGTGTGAGGAAAAGACATACACTGTCATAGCTATAACTAGGAAGGGAAGGAGAGAGCAAATTTAGAAACAAGGGTTTAGAAGGAAAAGATAAGGCGAGAACAACAACAACAAAAATGGCTGCAGCAGCTATGGTATAAAGAAATTTTGGTGGAAGTTTGTCATTTAAAGAAATTTTTTTACAAAGTCCTGCACTGTGTTCTTGTTCGAATTTATTTATGTCTGTTCTTTTGAGAGAAAGAGAAAGAGTGTGTGTTGGGGACAAGGGGAAGGTATTACATAAAGTCTTAAGACTGACTCTTAGGAAAGCCAAGTTGTTCTTGGGCTACATTTCTATTACAGAAGGCTAAATTTAAGAAATGTGAAAATTAGCAGAGGTAAGTTTTTAAAAAATACACCCTTAAGGTTTGAATTGCGAAGAAATAAATAAGTCGTTATCAAGATAAACCTAGGGAGTGGTTTGAGTCAAAGCCTGTGCACTCAAGCAGACCACAGTTAGAAACCTTGCTCTCCCAATTAGGGTGCAGTGATCTTGATCAATGATCAAATGATGAGTTTTGGCATCTACAAAATGGGAATGATAAAATAATAAAACCAGATTCATAAGGACTAAACTGAATAATAGCTATAAAATTCCCACTACAGTAGTTAGAAGATAGTAATTTCTCAATAAATAGTGGTTCTTATTATTTTCATTAACTTTCCAAAAAAGAATCAAAATGTTAATGAAACATATGCTGTTTTGGGGACATTATATCATCTGGTAACATAATTTTGTCAAAAGTAATAAAGTTTATGTACTGAAGTATTTATGCCAAGAAATAGGTATCAGTCAATGCATTCATACAGTTTTAAGAGCCAAGACACTTCATATTATAAAAATAGATATATTTCTATAGGACTATGTAAAATATATATTTTTAGATGTGAGTTTATATATAGGTCAAGGTCCATACACAAAGACATACACACAGACATACATACATACACAGAGTTTAATAAATAGGCATATGCTATTTAAAAACAGCCATGATACATAAATCACCACTCAATCCCCCTAATCCACCCCACACGTTTATTCCTTCACTTTGAATAATATTGTCACTTTGAACAATATTCACTTTGAATAATATTGTTTACAATGAGATATAACTATCTTTAAATCTTTCCATGTTCTTCACAACTCATTTCTGATCAGAACCCTTCCTTCCTTTCACTTTAGGGGCAAATTTTGCAAAGTCAGTCCTTTATTTTATAGTAGTTCTCTCCTTATTCTTAATTCCCCATTCTGCCACTTGCAGGGAAATTTGCTCAATTTACTTTCTCACTCCTCACATATTTCATCTCATGAGTGATGGGAGGACAATTAGTTTTGCATTTCTTTCCTGAGGTAATTTAAATTAAAAACATTTTCTAATTTGAAAAATGTACTCTTGATTCTCTTGTTCACATGAAAACATCCTGTTGAACAAGTGCTACTTAATCTATGAAGATTCTGTGATTCCGTTTGAAGAAGTTAGAAGCTATGTCCTCTGTGCTTCCAAAATATTGTGTGCATACTTTCACTATGATCTCTCTCTGCACACCAAGTTCAGGTATTTTATTAATAGACTGTGTCCTGAAGCATTTCATATCATCTACCATCCTCCATCTACCTTATGTCTACCCTGGCCTCATGCTCCATCCCAAGTGTATGGGGTCTCAAACTCCCCTTCATTTGAGATTAGATGATATTTCCACAGAAATGATCTATTCTTCCTTGTGTAATTGTTCTCGGATGTCTGTGTGTGTTTTCTCCCATTCCACTGACCAGAATGCCTTGGCAACTCAAGCCCTATATTTTATCCTCGACCACATAGAAGAAAATTAGACAATTATGGCCATTAACAAAGTGTATTTTAATGCTGAGTATTTGTGTGGGTGCATTTTTTTTTATTTCCAAGATATGAGCTCTTTGAGGCCATTACAATTTTTAGCAAATTTAGACTCAGTTCCAAATCCTATTGCTTTTCTTGTCTTTCTATTCTCTCTTCTGAGATAATATCGTCTATGTTTATGGCTTTAATTATCTTCTATATACAGATGACTTATAAATTATATTTCTAACTCAGGCTTCCTTTGTAAACACTATACACACATATCTAACCAAGAAGTAAACCTCTTCTCTGGGATGTTTCTAGATATCACCTCTGAGATACATCTTAAACCTAACTTCACCAAAACTGAACTTATGAACATTCTCCATATATATCGAAATACTTTCTTATACCTATTTCTCTCTTAGTATCTACTATTTTAATTCATGGCATTGTGATTCTGCTAGTTAGGTAAACCAGACCCTTCAAGGTCATACTTTACCCCCATATGCATCCATGACCAAGTTCTATTGACTTTACTTCCTAAAGGTATCTCAAATATGTTCTCTTGTCTACCTGCTACACAAGTATCTTAAAGAAATGACAATTTTCTTTCCTTGGGATTTCTTTCTAACTTTTGTGACCACATCTACTCTAGCCTCCTATTAATAAGTTCTCCAGAATTATCTTGCTGCCAAGATTATCTTTTCAAAGCACAAATCTAATTCATCTTTTTGCTTAAAACATTTCAATGACTGTCACTTTGATTTGAAAAAAATTAAATCATGGGTTGTACATCCATATTTATTCCTGTGCAGTTCACAATTGCCAAGATATGGAATCAGCCTAAGTGCTCATCTACAGATGGATAAATAAAGAAAATGCATCACATACACACACACACACACACACACACACAGTGGAATACTATTTATCTATAAAACAGAATGAGTCCTGTCATTTGCATAACATGCATAAGCTTGCAGAACATTATGTTAAGTGAAATTATTCAGGCACAGAAAGACAAATACTGCACTATCTCACCCATATGTGATACCTAAAAGAGTTGATTTAGTGGAAATAGAGAGTAGAATATTGGTTACCAGATACTGGGGAGGAGTGAGTGGTGGAGAAGGGGGTTGCTGGTAGAGCTTGGTCAATGAGTGAAAATTACAGTCAGACAGGAAGCATAAGTTTTGGTGTTCCATTACACAGTAGGGTGATTATAGCTAATAACAATGTAGTGTGTATTTCAAGCTAGCTAGAATAGAAGATTTTTGAATGTTGTCACCACAAATAAGTGATCAATATTTAAAGTGATAGATATGATAATTAACCCCATTTGACCATTATAATATGTATAATGCATTGAAATGGCACACTGTACCTCATAAATAAATATAATTATTATGCATCAATTACAAAAATTGAGTCAAAACTTCATTTTTGTCCTATAGTTTTAGAATGGTCTACCTCATTCCTCTCCAGGCACACTGGCCTTCTTTCTCTCACCTTACTTGCTCTGTGCCTAAAAGTCTTCACCTTTGCACATGATGTTCCCCTTGCCTGGAGCACTCCACCTTGTTCCTAATACATCTGGTTTTACCTAGTCTATTATTAGTTATCCTTTGTAGTTTTGCTTTTGTATCATATGCTCTGAAAACATCCTGACGTCTTTGATGAGGTCAGATCTGTTTTTTATATTCTCTTATTGTCCTATGTATCTCTTCTCTGTAGCACTTTTTGCAATTGTCTAGTTACATTTTCTGTAATTTTTCCCCTTGTCATTATTTTTCCAAGCACAATTTCATACACATAGTAGGTGCTTAATATATGTTTTTCAATGGACGAATGAAGAGGGAATCAACATATCTAATTTGTATTTGTAGTCCCAATGCTTTCTAGATTGCTGTGGATATGGTAGGTTCAAACACTACTTAGAGAGAGGGATAAAAATAAAAAGAAGCATTTCTCTCACAAAAATACTCACTCTTAAAAAGCTTAATTATGACATATTTGACTTGCTGAACTGAAAATTAATAAAACAGACATATTAAAAACAATTTTAACTTGTCCTAAAATAGTAGAATTTAAAATCTTAGAATAATAAGATTTTGTGTTTCCCACCCAGTATTTTTTTTAAATCTGAAAGTTAAAATCTAGATCAACTATCAACTCATTTATGAAATCTACTGATTCCTTTAGAGAGATCTGGGTGCTATTTCCTCTGTGCTTCTGCTTATGTTATTAAATCACCTACATTCAACATCATAAAGCTATATTTAACAGTTGCAGAAAGACAGGATGAACCAAGAAGTACACTGATTAATCTTTATTAACCAAAAAACCAAAGAACAAAAGTAAGATGCCATCAGAAATCAAAGACTCTAAACAGTTTCAGCTACTCCGCTGTGGATTCATTTATTCAATTGCTACACAAAAGATTTTATCCTCATCTGTTACATAAGATCTCTAATTATTTCTGAGCTACCAATATTAAGCATTCTTCATTGTTTTATAAAAAAAGAGAACATAGGATCAGAAAAAAATAGAATGGTGTCTATTAATTTACTATTACATGGAGGTTTGCCACATGGGCAATTTTATGTATTATGATATTCTATATGATGAAGACATTTATTCAAAATTCTCAGCTGAGTAACTGATAAACTTTAACCATCCTGTACAAAAATACACACCTACATACTAATATACTCTGTTGTTAAAGAGATGGTACTAAATTAAGCTTTATTAATTAACTGCTAGGCATGACCTCAAGATCTTTTTTCAGGTTTATTGAAAAGTAATTTAATTCATTAAAAACTCATATATCTTATAGTCATGAATTGTGTTGATTTGGGTTAGTTAACTTAGTCTATTTTTGAAAATACATAGTAAGACATCAGTGGCATTTACTTTGCCTCACCTGGAAATTGACTTAAGGCACAACCTACTGGTTTTCAGTGAATCAGAAGTAATTGCTTGCTAAATGAGCTTTAGAGCAATGCTATGTCTTGATTAACCATTCTTTTTCATCTTTTGTAAAATTGCTCATTAATCAATATGCTCTTAAAGAATTTTGCATTCAATACAATGCAATCATACTTGTTTTAATACAATCATCTGAATTTTAATTCAGTAATTTACTTGAAGTAGTCTTAAATTATTTACAGTAAAGAACTATAAACATGTTTTCTAGAAAGTTCCTAAAGTTCTCTAGAAGAAAATGTGATATTATCAGCATATTTCCTAATACAGGTATTACTTTGCAAACAGAATGTAGGTTTCAAAAATGCAGTGTGAAGAAAATACTCTTTGAGAGTAAACTCTCAAGCATATCTTGTAGCTGTGATTTTGTTCAGGTCTATATAAAGAATTTATCAGATGGTTTTTGTCTTTAAAAAATTTACTTATCTCGGGCCGGGCGTGGTGGCTCAAGCCTGTAATCCCAGAACTTTGGGAGGCCTAGACGGGCGGATCACGAGGTCAGCAGATCGAGACCATTCTGGCTAACACGGTGAAACCCCATCTCTACTAAAAAATACAAAAACTAGCTGGGCGAGGTGGCGGGCGCCCGTAGTCCCAGCTACTCGGGAGGCTGAGGCAGGAGAATGGCGTAAACCCGGGAGGCGGAGCTTGCAGTGAGCTGAGATCCGGCCACTGCACTCCAGCCTGGGCGACAGAGCGAGACTCGTCTCAAAAAAAACAAAAAAAAAAAAACAAAAAAAAAAAAAAGAAATTTACTTATCTCTTGAGGGTAATTAAAACCCAGAGTTATGTTCTACTTTCTCAGAAAGAACAATATAACTATTGGTTGACTATAATGGATGTAAAGCAAAGGTATAAAAATAACCACCAAGACTATTAGCAAAATTCATAGCAAAAAATTCTTAATCAACATTATGAGTTGACTGGCAAATTTTACATGTAGTTTTATCAGGAATATTTGAAATTTTAATTCTTCTAATATGTGATGACATTCTATTCCGGAGTGGAATTATATTTACATATACGTAAAACTTCTTAAAATTTCTGAAAATATGAGTTTTAAATAATTTTCAAGCATCTTTTGTTTTTTTATATTTACATTTATGTAAAATTAAGCGTGTGCTCAGAAAAAGAGCTCCCTAACCACAGAATTGAAACATTTGGGGAAGAAATGTAAGATGTAGCCAGTTTTCTATGTGCTGGTCATTATGCCAACAGTGATATGGCTAATAGTTGCTTTCACTCTCCTTTTCTGGTGTACTTTCTTTTAGGATTTTGCAAATTTTTCTTTACTCAGTCTTAGTCACTCTTCTGTTCATGCCAGAGAGTCAGAAATTTTCACCTTGTTTTCAAATCCCCAGAATATATTCTCAACATTTATAAAATTATTTTTGTTATAACCTCCTTTTGTCAAGTATTAGAGTGTCAAATACAGTTGGCTGAGGTTTCATACATTACTGTTAGAAGTCTCATGTCACAAAAATTCATACCAAATATCCTATAATACGGAAAAGACTCACATTTTAATTTAATAATTTTTCCCTTATGTAAGTTAAAAGGACTTAGTTTAGTGCAATTATTCAATGGTAAATTGCATTTTTTTATTTTTACAACAACTATTTTGTCTAATGAAATAAACATCTATATTTTAAGTATATATAATGCAATATACTAATATTATAAAATAAAAGTTTGATTTAAATTATATGGTCTGACTTTTAAATTATCATCAGTCAAGTGACTTGCAAAAACACTCATTTGTAAATATATAAAATATACAATTAATTTACAAAGCAGTATTAAAGATATTTAAAAATCTATCCCTTGGAAACAATCTCATATACATAAACATACCCTAGTACTATAAATCACAGTGTTATCAAATTAGAATAATACAAGCAAGTTTCTTTTCCAGACTTTTTCTTTTTTGATTTAGGAGATTTGTATTTTTCCCTCTCTTTGGGGGTGTCTAGCTATAGCTTTTAGGTAAAAATAGAGTCCTAGTGACTATGGGTTTTTGGCATACAGCAATTACTCAATGAATGTTTTTTAACTTAATAACTGAACATACTAATGGATGAATAATCTTGCTTAAATGATTTTTACATAGTCTCCTTGCTTTTAGGCTTTCCTCACCTCCAAGCCATTATGTGAACACTGCTAAATCAATCACCCTTGTGAGATTTCATATGAAGTTTTCTCAGAAAAACTTTCTTAGTTCTATAAACTCATAATTTATGGATTCTGATATGACTTTCTGTGTTCTCAATAAAATGAACTCAGGTTTTCATTCCATATGTATCTTTTGCCTTTCTCCTACAATAACCGTAGAGCCACACAAACTTATCTACTCACGACCTCTCAAACTTTTTCAGATTGTTTTCTTCTCTATCTCCATGCTTTTACACATAACCTTCCAAACCCTAATCATCGTTTAAAGAACTGTTGAGATTCTTAATCCTCAGTAAAAGTTCTGACAATCTCAGCCAAGGCTGTATTCAGGAGCATTGATCAGAAATTGTTGCCTGTGTCTTGTGATTTCGAAGTCATCAGTAGAAGGACCCACATCTACACAAACCACCCAACCACCAAGCCCTCATCATAGAGGGTAGAGCTGGACTGTTACATATTTAGCTATCCCCCTCCAATAACAACATTGTTATCCAATTTATCAGAAGTCTTGCCTGCTCTGACTCCAAAATACATTCCTTCCATCCATGTCTCCACCTTTACTGCTGCTTCTTATGATTGTTTGCCACCATTTCTTGCATGGACAACTGCAACAAGTCTCCTTACTTCCACTCTGGTGCTCATATATTCCCCATTCCTCACTCCTACGCCCCCAACTCCACAAATCCATTCTCCACATGTCAGACCTATTATTTAAATAGATACAAATCTCTTAGGTTTAAATATAAACTCCCCAACCTCTAGAGCCATTTAGACTCCAAAGATTTCCCAACATATTTAGAATAAAAAATGAGACACCATGGTTATAAATGTCTACATGAACTGTACCCTGACTATCCTCTAATCTCATTTTCCATCTTTCTCTTCTTGTTTCCTATGTTGTTAGATGAGCTGCTTACTGTTCATAGAATATGACAACTCAGATCCACCTTGAGGAATTTGCATTTTATTTTGTTTGCCCTGTAAATTTAAATTTACATCCTCAGATCATCATGTGGCTGATTCACTTCTGTCTTTCAGATACCAGTTCTGATATTAGTTTCTCAAAGAATCCTTCCTCATGCAATATCCATTAACACAGTCACCACAGTCATTCTCTTACATTCTCTATTTTGGAGCATTTATTACTACTGAAATAATACTATGTTGTTCATTCATGTACTACTTTTTTTTTCCTACTTACCTTGACTAGAATGCGAGCTCAAAGAGAACCAAAACACTGTTGACATCTCCAGTATCCAGGATCTTGTTCATTTCTCCATCTCCAATATCTAGAACAGTGCCTTTCAGAAAGCAGTGGGCAATCAAAAAATACTTTTTGAGAAAATAAGGGAAAATAAAATAATAAATAAAAGAATTAAAATTACTCATGTGCAACCACTCTGGACACTCTTAAAGTGATGTTAATATTACAACCATCTATTTGAAACTCAGCTAAATACTGCCTTGTACTTGTTAAAATATTATTTTATTTTAAATTCCTTCATTTATTTGTCTGGTTAAAATTATTAAGTAGGCACTATGTACCCTAAAGGACACAACAGAAGACTCCACAAATTCATGACAAACATCCTGGAAATGAGATGGAGGAGACTCCAGCCCAGGTTGAGGTGGCGAGAGCAGCTAGGAAAGGATTCCCTGAGGACAAAATATTCAAATGGAGACCTTAAAGGATGATCAGGAAGCAACAAATCAGGAATCAGAGTGAGGGAGGTAGAAGACTATGTTCATTAAATTCTTTATCTTCCTAATTACCCAGGAATGTTCTTCAAACCAGAACTAGAATTTAAATAAAGTAAAAACATCACACAGGCAGTGAACAGTGGCTATTATATTTCGTCTTCTACCTCTTACAGGGCCAGAGTGCCGAGGGGTAGTGCAGAGGGAGAGAATAGGAAAATAATATTTATTAATGCCTATTAAGTGCCAATTTAAGCCAACAGTTTTTACATGAATAACATTATTTTGCTATCTCAACAGCCCTGTTGCAAAGGTTCCTAAATAATTGAACATCCTAAATTGTACGCATGGCTGAGGTTCTAAGTAGGTCTAATTTTGACTCCCTCAAATCCATGTTCTTTTCTAATATATTGTCTGACTAGGTCAGTGGTTCTCAATCCTGGCTGCATATTAGAATCAGGAAGCTGAGCCCCTCCAGACTAATAACGTCAAAATGTCTGGGCATGGAACCCAGGATTCAGTAGTAGTTAAAGTTCCTCAGGTGATTCTGACATGCAGCCAAGTTTGGGAATCACTGGTGAAAACAAGGACAGAGCACCAGCCAGTTTAATTGATTTATTTTGGTTATCTCATCCATATTTCTGCTTTCAAGCAGGATATCACTTAAACCACAATAGGCAAAAAAGATACTTTTTGGCATGGCCTCTTTAAGGCATTAATCCTGAAAAGTCAACTGTGAAGGCTGAAACATAATAACTAAATAATTAAGCTACTTTTTTCTCTCAACACACCAGGTTCAGTGTCTGTTTTAATAATTCCTAGCTCCACCAGCATATGCTATCAGATTTAATTCTCTGTGGTCTGGCACTACATATTTTTAGTAACCTTAGCTTTAGAAAGAACAGAAGGAAGTTAACACCATTTACATAACTACAGGAACATGATTTATTTAAGTTTGCAAAAAAAAATCACAAGAGAATTCATGAAACTTAAAAATTCATTTTCTTTTAACTGCTACAACAAACATCAGTTGGCACTTAACAGAAATGCTGTTGTATATATTATTATTAGATAAGTCATTCACAGCTTAATATAAAAGGAATTAACACTGCTTGTAGCCATTATTCCCAAATGAGACAATATCTTCCCATTGCCCTAGGCTATAAAACATTTTTCTATCTCAAAGATAACATTGTGATCTTTGTCTTACACTTGTCATGAAATTCATCACTGTAAGCTTTAGACTTTGTAAATAAATGCCTAATTTGAATGTCCTTTTAGATCCTTGAGGTAAAGCAATGAGTCATATCTTAGAAAAGTATTTTACACCAATCAATAGATATCTTGATCTTTGGTTCATCATATTAGTTCATATGACTAATAACTACTTAGCGAAAGATCACTGAAAATTAAAACCATATGATGTCATTATGTGACCCTCTAACCCAATGATTCCTCTTTCCGCTGTATTATACACATATTCATTAATCACAAACTTGATTCATTATTGGGAATAATTAGAATACAGATAGCCTAGAGTTTACTTTTTTCTTCAAAAAAATTGGTTTCTTTGGAAGTCACTATTGCATATCAGATTGTGGAGTGAACAGTACAGAGAAACAAGATAAAAAAATTTCATTGTAATTTTATTATGCTAATGACATGGTTTTTTTATTTTAGGAATAAAATAACACAGTAATGACAAAGAGTTGATTTAATCTCTTCATTAGGGAAGTCCTGATATTTACTGGAAACACCTTATTGGCTACTAGCTTAATTTATATGTAGCAAAATGTAACAAAAGTATATTTGTTTTAAAAAGGATTATCCCAATGTAGACTTTTATCCAAATATTAACTATATTTTACCCTTCATAACTTAATCTGAATCTATGTTTTTAAAAATATTTATTTTATAAATTTAGCAGTATAAAACAAATGTAATAATATCTTCAAGGTTAATCTCAAATCATATTTTTGAGATCATCAAAATTACACTGACTTTAGCCATTTTATATCACACTATCAGATGTTGGCAAAAGAAAATTCTCCTGACTTGTCCCTTAATATTTTAAGTTATCTGTGGTTAACCAAGATTTGTCCAAGAAGTGACAGGTCAAATTTTCTCATGATATGTTGAAAATGGGGAGCTGCTACATTTGATCTGTACACTTTGACACCAACTCAAACATGAGGTAGGGCCAAATTGATGCCTTCTGTCTCACCCTACAAAGAGAGTCAGCATGTGGTCTAGAGTTTATTTTATGCTGATGACAAACAGTCTACATTTACTTTTTGTAGTCAATTTCATAATATAATAGGATTAACTGTGCACATCCCTTGTTATTCAGCAATATTTGCTCATTCACTTCTATAACACCATTGTTATGTTGGTGTTTTCAAGCTTTTTTTTTTTTTTTGTATCTTTTCCTATTACATTTATTGGCATATAGCCAGTAATATTTGTTATATTTGCGTGTGTGCTCCTTACATGAAGTTTTCTCTGAATTATATTACCTACTTTAATATGGGCTTCCTTTTTAAGTAGTTTACTATTTTCAATTTCTTCTGAATTTAGAATATATTCTCAAATAATATGAAATAGAATATATTTGAAATAAGAATTTCTTCTTGATTATACTGTTCTTTATGTTTGCATTTGTGACATAATAAGAAATATATATTTGGTCTGCCTCTCACCCCATTTCCTGGCACACAGTGTCTAAAATTCTTGAAATGCTCAAATGTAAAAAGTATATATTTGTATCCTAATGAGATACCCAGTGGCGCTGAGCTATTGGATAGCTTTCAGATGAGAGTGGGTTGCCAAGGAAACCAACCTCGTGATTAGAGGGTAAGAACTGTCATTTTTGCTTATTTATTTTCTTTGAGACAGAGTTTCACTCTGCACCTTAGGCTGGAGTGCAATGGTGTGATCTTAACCCACTACAACCTCTGCTTCCCAGGTTCAAGTGATTCTCCTGCCTCAGCCTCCCAAGTAGCTGGGATTACAGATGCCCACCACCACACCCAGCTAATTTTTGTACTTGTAGTAGAAACGGGGTTTTGCTAAGTTGGCCAGGCTGGTCTTGAACTCCTGACCTCAGGTGATCCACCGGCCTCAGCCTCCCAAAGTGCTGGGACTACAGGAGTGAGCCACCATGCCCAGCCGAGGGTAAGAACTTACAACCCTAATCCTGGACCTTCTCTGGAGGGGTCTGAAGGTTGACTAGGTTACCAGCAGTCAATGATTTTATTAATCATGCCCACATAAGGAAACCTCTTAGAAACCCAAAAGGGCAGCATTTGGAGAGCTTCCAGTTTACTGAACACCTGGAGGTGCTGGGACGATAGTAGACCAGTTAAGGACAGGGAAGTTCCCTGCCTATTTCCACATACCTTGCCCTATGTACATCTTTATCTGGTTATTGATCTGTACCCTTTATATTGTTTTTTATAATAAGCCAGTACATGCTTTTACCTGATTCTGTGAGCCATTCTAGCAAATAATCAAACCCAAGAAGATGGTTTGATTTATAGCCAGTTGATCAGAAGCACAGGTTGCAACTTAGACTTGCGATTGGCATCTGAAGTAGAGATCTTCTTTTGAGACTGAGTTATTAACCTGTAGGATCTGACACTGTCTCTAGGATATTATTAGGACTGAGTTAAACTGCTGAACACCTAGTTGGTATCCACTGAGAACTGGAGAATTGCTTGGCGTGGGAAAAAACCCACATATTTGGTGACCAGAAGTGAAGTGGTGGTGTGAGTGTTGACTGAGACTATAGAGAAAAATGGTTTTTCCTCATGCACACAATGATGTTTCACCTTCTGCTGTAGAGAATCACAAAACATTGAAGCATCTGAGCAGAGAAATAATACAACCAGCTCTTTCTGGCAGCAATGCAGAAGGAACATTGGATTAGAGTAGGGTTCTAATGAAATGATACAGATGAAAGAACTAAACATAAAGCTGTGAGATGAAGAGAAGAAGATGGAAATTATAGCTATCCAGGAAATAGAATTTTCAAGATTTAATTATCAAGGGAGATGGGGATAGGATTCTTGGGGAAGTGAGAGGTCTATCAGGCCACCCAAGTTTTTAGCTTGAGTGATTGACTGATATTTCCAAAACTTGAGATAGGAAATGAGGAAGGTGGATTAGGCTAGAGGGAAAGATGATGAGTTTTTCAACACAGTGAAAAAAAGATATTATTACATGTCCAGGTGAGCTGCCTCCATGGTTTGGCAACTTAGGAAGCTAATTTAATGAAGGACATGGTTGATGGTGTCAAATGTTTCAAGAAAGCCAAATAAGATAAGACCTCAAAAGACATATACAGATTTCGCAGTTAAGTAGTCATCAGTAACTTTGTTGGAGTCTTTTTGGTGAGGCCAGAAGCATTACCATGCTAGTTTAAGAAGGAATCAAAGATGCTAAAATTAATATAATTACAGGACACTTATATTTTGATATTGTGCTTTTAAAGGGAAGGAATCTAAAGCACATTCAAAAGCAGGGAGAAAGCTGATAGAGAGTTCTTTATGTTTATTTTTAATAGGAGAAAGTTGAACACATTTCAGTCTAGAAGAAGTAAATCAGGATGGTGGAAATATTAAAGATAAAGTAGAGTGATAAAAATTGTTTTGCTAAGACTCAGCAGATTTTGGAGGATCAAACATAGAAATTTTGGGTAACACCGTTATCTAAGAATGCAGGAAAGGATGTGAGGATAAATGCAGATAATAGTACTTAGAGGAGTATAAGGAGTTTGTACTAGCTAGTCTTAAAATTCTTAAAGACTTTAGTCAATTATTTTGTCTTGGTTTTATTTTATGAAACATTTTGTTGATACAATATGGTATCTAATTACACACATTAAAAAATTAATGTAACTAAAAATATTTATATTTGTACGAATGTGCTGTAATGTGTATTAGTTTTCCACAGTTAGCATTCGAGACAGTTACATTTCAAGTATATTCTTCAAACTATCTAATTTACATAGGACATTTAGTAACCGTTACATGGTCACTGGCTCAAGAAAAGATGCAAATCTTATTGAATTAAAGGTCAATTTTACATTTGTTTATTTGTTTTTTACCATTAGTCTTTTTTGGAGTGACAAATTGTAAAATAAATGCTGATGTATACATGAAGATAGTTCCTACTTTAGCAGACTCATGATTGTGTGTGTGTGTGTGTGTGTGTGTGTGTGTGTGTGTGTGTATACAGCCATGAGTCACTTAATGACAGGGATTCAATCTGCAAAATGCATCATTAGGTGATTTCAGCATTTTATGAATGTCATAGTGGGTACTCACACAAACCTAGAAGGACTAGGCTACCACAAACCGAAGATGTGTGGTATAGCATATTGTTTGTAGGCTACAAACCTATATAGCATATTACTGTACTAAATACTGTAGGCAATTGTAGGAATAGGTGTATCTAAGCATATACAAACATAGAAAAGGTACAATAAAAATAGGATATAAAATATTAAAAATGGTATACTTTTATAGGGCATTTACCATGAATGGAGCTTGCAAGACTAGACATTGCTCTGTCTGAGTCAGTGAGTAAGAGAGGTAAGTGAATGTAAAGGCATGGGACATTACTGTACACCACATAGACTTTATAAATGCTATACACTTAGGCAATACTAAATTTACACAAATGTTTTTGGCTATAAAATATTAACCTTAGCTTACTGTAACTTTTTTACTTTATAAACTTTTAAAATTTTTCTCAACTATTTGACTCCTTTGTAATAACAGTTTAAAATCCAAACACATGTACAGCAGTATAAAATATTTTTTCTTTATATTTTTACTCTATAAGATTTTATCCATTGATTTATTTACATTTTCAATGACTGGCAGTGGAGTATGTTTGTTTACACCAGCATCGCCACAGACAGGTGAGTAATGTTTTGTACTATGACGTTATGACAGCTACAATGTCATAACATTATGATTTTCTAACTCTATTATCATCTTTTGGGATCACCATCCTGTATGCAGTCCATTGTTGACTAAAATGTGTTTATGCAGGGCATGACTGTGTGTGTGTGTGTGTATATACATACTATATAATATGTATTATTACAATGTTTATTTTATATACTACATAATATTACTAATGCTAACTATTAATATTGCTACTAATAATATATTATCAATAATATATTATATAATATATAACATACTATATAATAACATAGTACATGTAATATATGATATAATGTAACTAAAAATATGTATGTTTGTACAAATGTGCTGTAATGTGTATTAGTTTTCCTAATATTTTCTAACTCCATTATTATGACAGATATCAAAACAGAACCATCATAAAACTCTCCACAGATTTAGCATGTAAAAGAGATTAGGAATATGAGAGAATTATTTTGAGATTTTGTCCCTCTAAGAAAAAGCAAACTACTATCATCTTGCCTCCTCCTACCCCTCTCTATGTTTGAGTCAGCCAGGGCCAACTTATCCAGCAGGCACAAAAAGTACAATATCTAGACCCAGAATATTTTTAGAGGCCTATAAAAATGTTTTAATATCTTTAAAAATCAAGAGAAAAAACTAAACTTTTAGATTAAAAAATGTTTTAATGCATAATATCAATGAATTTGTCTTTATACCAATGCAGTTGTAAAATATAATTTCTAACATTTCCTTATGGAAGGAGGGGCCCATGAAGCCAAAGTGGTTATACTTCATGAAAGTCATAATGTGGCCCTTAAGTCATGGGAGAGCAGTGTTTTAGTTTAGGTTCTTCTGAAAAAAAGTTATATGGTAATCTTATGAGGTCATATAGACTACACCTCTCAGAAGGCACTTGAAGGACAGGTGACTATATGAAGATTATAATTTCTACTTGAGCAGACTCCTTTGGTTGGCTGTGTCATTTCTTCTTGACCCAGCTATGAGTTTATCTGTAACAATGATGAACAGTTTTGTGCCATATCATAGAGACACTAGCAAATATTTCATCTCAGGCAGATGCCATATTTCATACTTTTTCTCTTTCTGACTCAGCATTCTCAAGCACAGTACCTGCTTAGTGCAAGTATACTCATTGTTTAAAGGTACAGGAAGTTATAGTTGTTTAATAAATGTGCTTTTTGCTGCTGTTGTTTAGAGTGCTCTATAAATATCAATTAGATAAGGTTAGTAATAGTACCATTCAAATCTATATATGTACAGATATGCAGTGTACTTGATTTGTCAATTATTAGAATAGGAGTGGTAAAATCTTCAACTAGCCAAAAATTCTTTACAAAGGCTAATGTCGAGAAGAATATTTTCTAGGTTGCCCCCAGGATTTTTATAGTTTGAGATCTCACATTTAAATCTTCAATCTGTTTTGAGTTAATCTTTATATATAGTGAAATGTAGGGGTCAGTCCAGCTTGTCTTCTGCTTATGGCTAGCCAGTTATCCCAGCACCACTTACTGAGTAGGAAGTCCTTTCCCCATTTCTCCTTTTTTGACAGCCCTGTGGACTATCAGATGCTTGTAGGTGTGCAGCTTTATTTTTGAGTTTTCTATCCTGTTCTATTGGTCTATATGTCTGTTTTGTACCAGTACCAAGCTGTTTTGGTAACTGTGGCTTTATAGTATAGTTTGCATTCAGGTAGTGTGATGCCTCTGAATTTGTTCCTTTTGTTTAGGATTGTTTTAGCTGTTCCTGCTCTTTTGGGGTTCCATATGAATTTTAGACTAGGCCTTTTTCTAATACCATGAAGAATGATGTCAACAGTTCGATGGGAACAGCACTGAATTTGTAAATTGCTTTGAAGAGTATGGTCATTTTTATAATATTGATTCTTTCATTCCATGAGCATGGAATGTTTTTCCATTTATTTTTTTTCATATCTGACTTCTTTCAGCAGTGTTTGTAGTTCTCCTTGTAGACATCTTTCACCTCCTTGCTTAGCTGTATTCCTAGGTATTTAATTTTCTTTGTGGTTATTGTAAGTGGGATTGTGTTATTGATTTCATGCTCAACCCAGATGTTGTTGCTGTATAGAAATGCTATTGATTTTTGTGCATTGACTTTGGTATCCTGAAACTTTACTAAAGTTGTTTATCAATTATAGGAGCCTTCTGACAGTCTTTAGGATTTTCTAAGCATAGAATCATATCAGGAGTGAGGAGATACAGTTTGACTTCTTTTTTGGCTGCCTTTTCTTTCTATTTCTTGCCTGACTGCTCTGGCTAGGATTTCCAGTACTATGTTGAATAGGAGTGGTTGCAGTGAGTATCCTTGTTCCAATTCTCAAGGGAAATGAATCGTTCCAGCTTTTGCTTATTCGGTATGATGTTGGATGTGGGTTTGTCATTGATAGCTGTCATTATTTTGAGGTATATTCTTTCAATGCCTAATTTGTGGAGGATTTTATCATGAAAATCATGTTGGAGCTTACTGAAAGCTTTCTCTGCATTTATTGAAGTGATCATATGGTTTTTGCTTTGGATTCTGTTTATGTGGTGAATCATATTTATTGATTTTTGTATGTTGAACCAACCTTGCATCCCAGGATTAAAGCTTACTTGATCGTGGTGCATATATATTTTTTATGTACTGCTGGATTTGATTTGCTAGTATTTTGCTGAAGATTTTTGTATCTATGTTCATGAGGGGTATTTGTCTGAAGTTTTCTGTTTTCATTGTGTCTCTGCCAGATTTGGTATCAGGCTGATGCTGGCTCCATAGAATGAGTTACAGAAGAGCCCTTCCTCCCCTGTTTTTAGGAATATTTTTAGTAGAATTGGTAACAGTTATTTGTATGTCTGATATAATTCAGCTGTGAATCCATCTGCTTTAGGGATTTTTTTGGTTAGCAGTGTATTACAGATTCAATTTCAGAAATTGATATTGATGTATTCAGGGTTTCAATCTCTTCCTCATTCAATCTTTGGATATTGCATGCTTACAGGAATTTATTCATTTAATCTATATTTGCTAATTTCTATGCATACAGTTGTTCATCATAGTCTCAGGATCTTTTGTATTTCTGTGGGTTCAATTATAATATTACCTTTGTCATTTCTGATATTGCTTATTTGGATATTCTCTTTTTTTTCCATGTTAATCTAGCTAGGAGTCTATCAATCTTATTTATTTTTTCAAATAACAAACTCTTGGTTTCATTGATCTTTTTATGGATTTTTGTATCTCAATTTATTCTAAGTCCCCAAAAGCAATTGCAACAACACCAAAAATAGACAAGTGGGACATAATTAAACTAAAGAACTATTGCAGAGCAAAAGAAACTATCAAAAGAGCAGACAGACAACTTACAGAATGGGATAATATATTCAAACTGTCCATCTGACAAACACCTAATATCTAGAATCTATACAGAACTTAAACAAATCAACAGACAAAACCAAAATAACCTCATTTAAAAATGGGCAAAGGAGAAGAACAGATTCTTCTCAGAAGATAACATACAAGTGGTCAACAAACATATTAAAAATGCTCAGCATCACCAATCATCACAGAAATGCAAATCAAAACCATGATGATACCATCTCACACCAGTCAGAATGATTATTATTAAAAATTCAAAACAACAACAGATACTGGCGAGGCTGTAGAGAAAGGAAATGTTTATAAACTGTTAGTGGAAATGTAAATTAGTCCAGCCACTGTGAAGAGTTGTCTGGAGATTTCTGAAGGAATTTAAATTAGAGCTATCATTTGACTCAACAATCCCATTACTAGGTGTATACCCAAAGGAAAATAAAGCATTCTACCAAAAAGATATATGCAGTTGTCTGTTCATTGCTGTACTATTCACAACAGCAAAGACATAAAACCAACCCAGGTGCCCATCAGCTGTAGATTGGATAAAGAAAATGTGGTGCATATATACCACGAAATACCTCACAGTCATAAAAAAGAATAAAATCACATCCTTTGCAGCAACATGGATGGAACTGGAGGCCACAATACTAAACAAATCAATGCAGGAACAGAGAAGCAAATACTACATGTTCTCATTTATAAGTGGGAGCTAAGTATTGGGCACATAGGGACATAAATATGGAAACAATAGACACTGGACTACTAGGCAGGGGAAGGGTGAGTTAGAAAGCTACCTACTGAGTACTATGCTGACCACTAGGGTGATGACATTCGTACACTGTATAACATCCAGCATCAGCCAATAATTTCTTGTAACAAATCTGCTCATGTATACCCTTGAGTAAAATAAAAGTTGAAATTTTAAAAATAAAATGAAATACAACATTCAACTATAATTTTGGATATTTCATGTTCATTTTCCAGTTCTATCAGATTATGTGCATGTATTTTACATTCTGAAGCCCTCTTTGGCTGATATTTATATAATCACCCCCATTTTTTGTATAGTGTGTATTATATATTCTTTATATCATTTTGCTTTTAACTTTTCTGTATCTTTATATTTAAAATGAGTTTCTTATAGATATCACACAGTTGAGTCTTTTTATCTAATCTTAGATTCTCTTTAACTGAAGTTTTTACATATTTGTATTTAATGCAGTTATTAATATAGTGGGGTTTAAATCTACCATCTTATTTTCTACTCGATCCATCTGTTCTTGTTTTATATTTTCTTTTTCTGTCTTCTTCCAGATTAATCAATTATTTTTTAAAGTTTAATTTAATCATTTATATTGATTATTATATTTTGTTGTGTTTACATTCCTTGTTTTTCTAAGGCAATGGTTCTCAATTAGTGATTTTGCTCTCAGAGGACAGTTGACAATGCCTAAAGACACTTTCGCCTCTCAGTACTGGAGGGGATGCTATCGGTATCTAGTGGGTGGAGGTCAGGGATATTGCTAAACATATTGCAACATATAAGCCCTCCACAACAAAGAATTATCCCACCCAAAATGTTAATAATGCCGAAGTTTAAAACACTGATATAATTTATAGAAAACACAGAATTAAGTTATGGCAATCTACTTTCATATAATATTATACTACTTTACATGCAGTTAAAGAACCTCATGCTTCCATTTCATAGTCCCACCAGTTATAATATTATTATCATATATTCTAATTCCGTGATTGTTATAAATGCTATAATATATTGTCATTGTTATTGTTTTTGTTCTAAACCATCCATTAACTTTTTAAATATATGATAAGAACACAACAAAAATTTACTCTCTTAGCAAACTTTTAAGTCTACAACAGTATTGTTAACTATTGGCACTACAATGTATAGCAAATTTCTGGGATTTATTCATCTTGCATAACTAAAACATTGTTCCCTTTGACTAATACCTCCCTGTTTGCCCCTTCTCCAGCCCCTGGAAATCACCACTCTATTCTGCTTTTTTATGGGTTTGACTATTTTAGATTCCTCATATAAGTGGTATCGTGTAATATTTGTCTTTCTGTGACTGGCTTATTTCACTTAGCATAATGCCCACCAGGTTCATCTATGTTGTTGCAAATAGCAGAGTTTTCTTCTTTGTAAAGGCTGAACAATATTCCATTGTATGCGTATATCATATTTTATTTACCCATTGATTGATCAATGAACATTTAGGTCGCTTCCACATCTTGACTATTGTGAATAATGTTGCAATGCAAGTGGAAGTGCAGATATATTTTTGAGACCCTGATTTCAACTGCTTTAAGCCCAAATTGGGATTGCTGCAACATGTGATAGTGTCCATTAACTTTTTAAAAGTTATTTTGTAGCAGGACGAGCGGCAGACAAAACTCCTCAGACACCGAGTTACAGAAGGAAGGGGTTTATTCGGCTGGGGGCATCGGCAAGACTCCTGTCTCAAGAGTCGAGCTCCCCAAGTAACCAATTCCTGTCCCTTTTAAGGGCTCACAACTCTAAGGGGGTGCATGTGAGGGGGTCCTGATTGATTGAGCAAGCAGGGGGTACGTGACTGGGGGCTGTTTGCATGGGTAATTAGATCAGAACAAAACAAGATAGGGGTTTTCACAGTGCATTTCTATACAATGTCTGTAATCTATAAGATAACAGAACCAATTAGGTCAGGGGTCGACCTTTAACTACCAGGCCCAGGGTGCCGCGCCGGGCTGTCTGCCTGTGGATTTCATTTCTGCCTTTTAGTTTTTACTTCTTCTTTCTTTGGAGGCAGAAATTGGGCATAAGGCAATATGAGGGGTGGTCTCCTCCCTTAATTTTATCTTTGCCTCTAGAGTACACATTATAAGTCATGCATGGTGGCTAAAGTACACATTGTTTAAAATATGTAGTCACAAAGATAAATTTTTAATAACCTCACAGATATATTTAAAAAATTGAACCCCAGACAGCACACTGATTTCTGCTGTTTTCACTGTGGTTACTATTCAGCAAACCATCATATTGGTGATCTGCACCAATCATTACTATAGCCAAATAAATGGATCAGATACCTTGTAATCCAGGTATTTCATCTTTTAAATATAACGTGAGTTTTCCTACAATTCTCTCTATGAATAAGAATTTTCTAACTTATGCATCCTTTAAGCTGTGACATTTTCTTTGGAACATATAATGTCCCACTAAGTTAAATATTGAGTAGGTTTAATATTTTTAACCTTATGTGTCTGGTTTTAAAAGATTCATATGTTGCAAGTTAAAAATGAAATTATATTTTTACTATTGAGAATGTGCATTTTCATTGTTTCAGGGTTTTCATGTAAATTCTCTTGCTGATTTTAGTTTACTACTAAACACACTTCTTTAACTGAATTTATATTTGCAAGCATGAGGAAGGTCAACATTTAGAAGAGAAAAAACTGGCAACTCTATTGGAATAAGTGAAAATATAGTCTTGGAATTAAGCATTTTTGAAGCATGTTTTCTTTTCTAAGGAGTAAATGTTCAAAACAGTAAGAGAACACTGTTAGAACTTAATAGCCTAATCCATCGAAAAATAAAGAAAAAAAAGACCATTTAATTTCCCTTTAACACAGGAACTAAATCTTATTGAAACCTTGTGCATGTCAGGCTCTCTTTGCATTATAATTCCAGCAAGGTGATCTTGCTAAGAATCTGTTGCAAACAGCTTTGGTCCTTAATGTCACAACCTCCCTCCTGCATGACTGAGATAGTAAGCACTTAAAAAATCAAGGCTGTCGTATGTTCATTGCGGCACTATTCACAATAGCAAAGACTTGGAATCAACCCAAATGTCCATCAGTGACAGACTGGATTAAGAAAATGTGGCACATATACACCATGGAATACTATACATCTAGATGTGTATAAGAGACAGGGGCAGGCATGTGGGAGGGATGATTGTGGATGCAGGAGGAAGGGTAACGGCCCTGCTGGGGAGGGAGGAGGGGGGAAGGATTGCATTGGGAGTTATACCTGATGTAAAGGACAAGTCGATGGGTGCAGCACACCAACATGGCACAAGTATACATATGTAACAAACCTGCACGTTATGCACATGTATCCTAGAACTTAGAAGTATAATAATAATAAAAAAAAAAAATCAAGGCTGGGAATGACTATCCTTTGTGTGTTCTTTCATTGATTTATTTTTAAAAATAGTTTTCTCTGTTTCAATTTCCTTTGCTTTTATATGGTTTTTATCTTTCTTATAGTATCTGACCTAAAAAGCAGGAAGTAAAAATGTTCAAAAGATCTGGAATAAGTACAAGTTCAGAACAAAATAATTTTTGCTCTTTAGCTGACTATGAACCAAATAGTTTGAATTTTAGAATTTTAATTTAATGCTCTTCCACTTCCATATATTTATTCACTAAAAATATTAAATTACTCATATTCAAGTGGACTTGATTATTTTTGGTGTCCACTTATAGTTATTTGAACCAAATCACATTTTCATTTTTTCTTACTTCTCAATCATTTTCTCTTGGCACAATATTATAATTCCTTCTGAGTACATGATGTTGTGTTATATCCATATTATCCACTTTTAATGTAATTTCAATGAACAAATCACCTACATCAATACTTAGAAATATTGATAATGAAGATTCCTAAAGAAACAACAGGGTTTATTTTCACACTTGCCACAATAATAAGATAAATTATCAAAGATAAAACAATCAAGTATTAAAAACTAGACAGATTCTTCTACAGTTCTGTATAAACAAATTAAGTAACTCTAAGGGAATTCTATAATATCTTCCCATAGAAGTCCTACTTGCCATTGAAGTATAATCTATGCCCAGATATGACAGTTCTGGTCCAGAAAACGGCTGTTTCCAAAGTTATACTGAATATCAAATGTGGTTTCATGAGTGTTAGAATTATTTTGTTTGTAAGTAACAGAAAACTACATTAAACTATTTTAAGAAATAAAAGAAATTAATTGGTTCAGATAACTGAAAAGTATATCCATTTGTTAAACGCAGAATAGCTTGCCCAGAGGGTCATCAGGTTAGGAAAGGTGGGCTGCTGGAAAACTAAACTTTCCCTAATGACTGAACATTTCTGACTCCAGACTTCCCAGTTTTTCTAAGCAAGGCACAGAATACTTTATCATTGGCATTGTATTTACATATTTTTTTCTCAGAAGATGAAAATATATTGTGTTTTGTGGCCTTTAAATGAGAAGACTCCAGTAATTCTCCTCTTATTGCTACCAACATATAATTTTTAAAGTTAAAAACATAATTATATTTTACATGACTAGATATAAAGCATCCATGTGTTAGATTTACTTAACCTATTAATGACAGAGTAATCAGGGAGGTACAGCTAATTCAAAAAAATTAAGAGGCCAAGTATTCATAGAATACAAAAGACACAATGTAGAGAAAGATCAAAGATAGCTAAAAAGTCTAGATTTGGGGGCGGTTACATATATAGAGAAAGCCAGTACAGGTCTATTCCAAGAGCTCACCAGGAAAATATACAAAGGGATCTTTCAAGACTAAAGGTAAAGGTTTTAGCAGAAAACATTTATTTATCCATCTGAATATATTTTATCTAAATGCTCCTCCAGTTCTCCTTCATAAAGTGCTGTGTTGGAAAATGGCAGAGAAAGAGAAAACCAGAAGAATCTATTTTATAAAATCACTTTTATTTAAAGTATGCATCAATCAATAAATAAATAAAATGAGGTATGCATCAGTTTCTAAATAACATGGAAAATGCTATTTAAACAATAGAAAACTCCTAAATAAAAATGTTAAGAGAATCTTACATTTATTTTCATGTATACTCTGAAATCTAGGGGCTGTAATGGTTTATTTTATGTGTCAACTTGACTGGGCTATAGGATGCCTGGGTGTGTCTGTGTTGGTGTTTCTGAAAGGGATTGGCATTTGAGTTGGTAGACTGAGTGAAGATCTGCCCTAACCAATACAGGTGCCTCATCCAATCCATTGAAAGCCTAAATAGAAGAAAAAATGGAGGGAAGGGAAATTTGCTCTGTTTGCTTGAGCTGGGACCTCCATTTTTACCTTCCCTCAGGCTTCAGTACTCCTGGTTCTCAGGTCTTGAAACTGGACTGGGACTTATAACACTGATTATCCTGGGTTATAGGCCTCTGGTTTGGTCCAGAACTACACTACTAGTTTTCCCAAACCTCCAGCTCACAGATGGAAGCTCAAGGGATTTATCAGCCTCCATAATCACATAAGCCAACCCATCAAAATAAATCTCTTTCTATATGACTACATGTTAATATATCCTGCTGGTTCTGTTTCTCTTGAGAACTAGGACTAATACAGGGGCCACAATTACGAGAGGATTTATTCTTACATTAAACAAATCATTTGTCTTTTAAAATTTAGATTTAATTTAAATATTGTAAAATATACAGATCTTAAGTATACAGTGGCATGAGTTTTGACAAATGTCTACACTCATGCAACCAATACTCCACTTGAGACATACGACATTTCTATTAACCTATAAATTTCTCATTCCCTTTTCCAATCAAACTCTGACCTTTAAGAAAACCACTAATCTGATTTATATCACCATAGAGTAATTTTACCTATTTTAAAATTTTATGTAAATTGAATCACTTTTTCATTTAACATGTTTTTTAAAATTCACCCATTTTGTCATGTCTCAGTAGTTCATTTTATATTGTTATATATTCCATTGAATGCATATCCCAAAATGTATCCACTTCCCTATTGATAGATATTTCAGCTATTTCCAGTATTGAGCTATCATTAGTAAAGCTGGTATAAATAGTCATATGTAAATTTTCTGTGTCATATTTTTCATTATTCTTGGTTAAATACCAATATACAGAATAATAGGATTACAGGGTAGTTTTATAAGACATTGCCAAATCATTTTGCAAAATGGCTTTACTATTTCACACTTCCACTAGCAATATATGACAGTTATATTTGCTCTATGTTTATCAAAATGTTGTATTCAGTATTTTTTCTTTTAGTCAACAAATGAATGTTTAGCAATATTTCATTGTATTTTTAATTTGTATTTCCCTATTATGAACTTATTTATAGGATTATTGAGTATTTTTTAAAAATTTACCTAACTATACAATGTTCTGTAAGCCTCATTCTAACCACAACACAAAAATGTATAGTAGATAACACAAGACATAAAAAGCAAGGAATCAAAGTATATTACTAGGGGAAATAATCACAAAGAAAAACATCAACAGAAAAAGAAACAAAAGAACTACAAAAATTAACAAAATAGCAATAATAAATCAATACCTATCAAAAATTACCTTGAAAGCAAATGTACTAAG
Source organism: Mandrillus leucophaeus (assembly GCF_000951045.1). Lineage (NCBI taxonomy): Eukaryota > Metazoa > Chordata > Mammalia > Primates > Cercopithecidae > Mandrillus > Mandrillus leucophaeus. The sequence continues at coordinate 2,488,547 of NW_012103832.1, forward strand.
TTTTCCAGTCAATACACATACAGTAGCTGAATATATATATATATCAATATATGCTGCTTATAAGAGATTCATGTCACCTATCAGACACACACAAGATGAAAGTGATGGGATGGAAGAAGATATTTCATGCAAATGGAAACCAAAAGAGAGCAGAAATACCTACACTAACATCAGCTAAAATAGGCTTTGAGTCAGAAACTGTAAAATGAGACAAAGAAAGACATTAAATAATGATAATGGTCAATTTAGCAAGAGGATATAACAATTATAAACATATATGCACTCAATATGGGAATATCTAAATATATAAAGTAAATACTTTTATACCTCAAGAGAGAGATAGACTAATTCAGTCATCCTATGGAACTTCAATACTCCAGTTTCTTGAGACTTAAACTTCACTTTAGACCAAATAGACCTAATAGACATATACAGAACACTCTATCCAACAGCAACAGAATACACATTCTTCTTAAGTGTGCATTCTCCAAGAAAGATTACATGTTAGGCTATAAAACTAGTCTTAGTAAATGTAAACAGATTTAAATCACACAAAGTAACTTTTCTGAGCACAATGATATTGAACTAGAAATCAAAAACATGAAGAACTTGGGAAAATTTAAAAATACATGAAAATTAACATGTTTCTGAGAAAAACAGTAGGTCAAAGAAGTTAAAAGATGAATTTAAAAAGATATTGAGACAAACATAAATGGAAAAACATACCAAAACTTATGTGATGCAGCAAAAGCAGGTCTAAGAGAGAAGTTTATAGCAATGAACACCTACCTTAAAAAACAAGATCTCAAACAATATAATGTTATATCATAAATAACTAGAAAAAATCCACTAAGCACAGAGTTAATAGAAGAAAAAATAAAACAGATAAGAGTGGAAATAAATGAAATAGAGACTAGAAAAACAATCAAAAGATCAACAAAACCAAACTGATTTTACGAAGAGATTAAACAAAATTGACAAGCCTTCGGCTAAACTAAAAAGAGAGAAGAGAAATAAAATTGTAAATGAAAGAGGAGGCTTTACAACTGATGCCACAACAAAACAATGAATTATAAGACACTACTTTGAATAATTATACACTAACAAATCGTATAACCTAGAAGAAATGGATAAATTCCTAGACACATAAAACCTACCAACACTGAGTAATGAAGAAATAAAAAAAAAA
>NW_012103832.1:2490465-2493008 GCF_000951045.1 Mandrillus leucophaeus
AAGGAAGGAAGGAAGGAAGGAAGGAAGGAAGGAAGGAAGGAAGGAAGGAAGGAAAGAAAGAAAGAAAGAAAGAAAGAAAGAAAGAAAGAAAGAAAGAAGAAAGAAAAGAAAAGAAAGGCAGGCAAAAAAAAGAATTATAGATCTATATTCCTGATGAATATAAAGAATATAGATGCAAAATTTCTTAATGAAATACCAGCAAACTGAATTCAAGAATATGTTAAGTGGATCATAAAGGATCATTCACCATAATGAAGTGGATTTATTCTTTGGACACATGATGGTTCAACATATAAAAAATCTATAAATGAGATACTTCACATAAATAGAATAAAGGACGAAAACCATATCATCAATTAAATTGATGCAGAAAATGCATCTGATAAAATTCAGCATTCTGTTACGATAAATATTCTCAAAAAATTAAGTATAAACATAATGAATTGCAACACAATAAACGACATATATAACAGGTCCACAACTAACATCATACTCAATGAAGAAAAGTTAAAATCTTTTTCTCTAAGATCCCTTCTATTGAACATAGTACTAAAAGTCTTAGCCAGATCAATTAGGCGAGGCAAAGAAATGAAAGTCATTCAAGCTTGGAAAAAAGAAGTTAAACTGTCTGTGTTTTTTATATAGAAAACTCTAAATACCCCACTTAAAAACTATTAGAAGTAATAAACAAATTCAGTTATCTTGCAGGATATAAAATCAACACACAAAATCAATAGTGTTTCAACAACAACAAGTTGTTTGAAAAAAGAAAAAACATTCACAATGTCTACAAAAAATAAAATAAAATATTTCAGAATAAATTTAACAAAGGACAAATACCTATACTAAAACTAAAAAATGCTGATGAAATAAATTGAAGACACAAATAAATGAAAAGATATTCTGTGTTCATGGAATATAATTCATATTGTTAAAATGTTATACCACCCAAAGCAATCTACAGATCCAACAGAATCTTTATCAAAATTATACTAACGTCTTTCACAAAAATAGAAAAAAATCTCAAAATGAATATGGAATCATGAAAAACCTAGGGTAAGCAAAGCAGTCTTAAGTAAAAAGAAGAAAATTAGAGGTGTCACACTCGAAGACTTCAATATATACCACAAAACCATAGCAATCAAAACAGCATGGTACTGGCAAAAGAAAAAAAAAGGAAGTAGACACATAAACCAATGAAACAGAATAGAGAGCTCAGAAATAAATTTATGCATTTATAGTCAGTTAAATGTATATTAGGCCCTTCTCACACTGCTATAAAGACATACGTGGGACTGAGTAATCTATTTAAAAAAAAAAAAAGAGGTTTAATCAACTCACACTTCTGATGACTGTACAGGCTTCTGCTTCTGGGAAGGCCTCAAGAAACTTAAAATCACTGCAGAGGACAAAGGGGAAGCAAGCACATCTTAACCTGGCTGGCAGGAGAGAGAGAGAGAAGGGGGTGGTGCTACATACTTCCAAACAACTAGATCTCATGAGAATTCTGTTACAAGAACAGCAAGGGGGAAGTTCACACCCATGATTCAGTCACCTCCCACCAGGCCCCTCCTGCAACACTGGGAATTACAATTTGACATAAGATTTGGGTGGGGACACAGAGCCAAACCATGTTAAGTGGTTACTATATACTGGGTGTATCGTGGTGAAGGTGTGGGAGATATTGGATACAAAATTTCAGTTAGGAAGAATAAGTTCAAGAGATCTATTATAAAACATGGTGACTTATAGTTAACAGCAATGTATTTTATCCTTAAAAATTGCTAAGAAAATAGTTTTAAGTGTTCTCATCACAAAAAAAGTCTGCATATGTTAATTAGCCCAACTTAGCCATTCCACAATATATGCATATTTAAAAACATATACATGATAAATATATACTTTATTTGATAATTAAAAATAAATATGTGAAACGAGAAAAATTTTCTTTTAATAGGGTTAGTTCAAATATTGTGTCTTTTAAAGGATTGTTTATAATATTTTTATTGACTTGTAGGGTGCCCTTAGCCGAATGTTTGTATCTCTCCCAAATTTATATGTTTAAATCTTATCTGCCAAGGTGATAGTATTAGGTAGTGGGGCTTTTTAGGTCATGAGGGCAGAACCCTCATGAATGAAATTAGTGCCCTTATGAAAGAGGCCCAAGGGAGACCCCTTACCTTTTTCACCATGTGAGGACATGGATAGAAGCTGTCATCTACACACCAGAAAGCTGCCCCCTTACTAGACACCAAAATCTGCCAGCACTCTGATCTTTTACTTCCCAACATCAAGACCTGTGGGAAACAAATGTGTTTTTATAACTTTCCTAGTTCATGGTATTTGTGTTATAGCAGCCCAAACAGACTAAGACATAGAGTTTTTTTTTTTTTTTTTCCCCAATATTCTGGATGTAAGCCTCCTGTTAGATGTTTACAAATATTCCCACCCTTTCTGTGATTTTTTTTCTTGATTTTATTAATTACATATTTTGCTGAAGTGTTAAGCCATAGGATATCCTTATGATAAATTTAGAAACAGGG
>NW_012103832.1:2493701-2496558 GCF_000951045.1 Mandrillus leucophaeus
AAAAAAAGTGAAAACTCAGGGCCGGGCGTGGTGACTCATCATGCCTGTAATCCCAACACTTTGGGAGGCCGAGGCAGGCGGATCATGAAGTCAGGAGATCGAGACCATCCTGGCTAACACGGTGAAATCCCATCTCTACTAAAAAGAAAAAAAAAGTACGAAAAATTAGCTTGGTGTGGTGGCGGGTGCCTGTGGTCCCAGCTACTAGAAAGGCTGAGGCAGGAGAATGGCATGAACCTGGGAGGCGGAGCTTGCAGTGAGCAGAGATGGTGCCACTGCACTCCAGCCCAGGCACAGAGCGAGACTCCATCTATAAATAAATAAATAAATAAATAAATAAATAAATAAATAAATAATAAAAAGTTAAAACTCAGATATAAATTAAAAATACCAATTGGATGTGTATTCTTTTAGCACCTTTAAGTGTTCATCACTGTACTAATCATGGTGAACTTATACAAAAGAAATATAACAGCTAGAAAATTTATACAAAAACTAACAATTTCATTGGAGAGAAAAGACCTAATATACGAAATAATAAAACAGTAGTGTGAGACCAGCTACAGTTAAGGGGCAAAACCACATTCAAGTACAATAACTGTTTCCAAAGAGGGGAATTATTGGCTGACTTGGACAAGCTATCAAAAGCTTTTGGAAAGATGGGCGATTGGTATGCCTGTGGTTGGTCTGACTTTGGATGGGAGGAAGTAAGGCAAAAGGAGAAAGACTTTAGGACAAAGTATTCTCTTGGGATCTGTTCCTCATCAATAAAAGTGCTATTTTGCACATCACTTTTCTGAGGTAATTCTTGAGTTAAACATAAACATGAGGTAATGTTTTGCCCACAGGAACATTGTCAAGCAATTTCTTCTTATCCAAGACTAATCCTTTTTCTGTATTTCAATACTGAATGCTCTCTTATAGTCTAAATATCTGTCTTGAAACCTTGACTCTTTTCTTGCTGGCTGTACAGCTTTATTGCTTTCCATTGTGAGGTGTACAATTAAATCATGTGTTGTAAAGCACTATACCATTAAATAAAATAGGGTGTCTTTCTTTCCAATGTGACTTTGACCTTTTTACTCTTGGTCAATTGAGATGCATTTTGGAAAGAATAAAAGCAAATGGTTTGTCTTTCACTAAATTTAGGCTAAAGACTGTGCTTTGTGTCTGTTTTTTAAACACATGCTATTTACCTCTTTTTCTTAAGTTACAATTTTTTGAGCAACAACTATGTGCTTGGCACTGTGAAATGTAATTTTCATATAGTTTCTCGTTTAATTCTAACAATACCTTTGCAAGTTTAAGTACAGAGAAGTTAGAAAACATCCCTAGCTGTACATAACTGCAAGTTAAAATTCAAGAATTTAAGTAATGTCTCCCTGTGCCACGTCTGGCTAGGCAGTAGATGACAATTAAATGCAATGTATTATCCTACATTGCACCACAGATCAGAGAAATAATATTTCTATAAAATACATGTATTAGGATGATTGGCAAAAGTTAAGTTTATATGTTATATTTCTTTCTTAAGTTTGTGCTGTGGTTTAGAAGAAAACATCTTTATTCTTCAAAAAGGCATTCAAAACTATTTACATGTAAGGAGGTTTGATGCCTGCAACCTACATGCATGTTGTTCAGAAAAACATAATTTTAATAATATACAAGTGTGTGTATTCACTTTCAAAATATTAGCAACTGGTAAATTAATGCATTTACATGAAAAGCATATAGAAATTATTTGTATTATTTCAGCAAATCTGTAAATTTGAAATTCTTTCACAATTAAAACTTTAAAAATCTTTCAAAAATAGTAAAAGATACCAGTGGAAAATATTGCCATGCATTTCTTTTCTTATACAGCTTTATTGAAGTATACTTTATATATAAAGAACTGTACATATTTAATATATACAATTTGATGAATTTGGACATATGCAAACACCCCTGATACCATCACTATGATCAGGGTGATAGATGTATCCAAAACCTCCAAAAGTTTCCTTGTATTCTTTTGTTTTCATTTTTTCTTTGTTTTTATTTTTTCTTAAGAACACTTAAAATGACATTTTTCCTGTTTACAGATTTTATTTATTTATTTATTTATTTATCTATTTATTTATTTTTATTTTGAGACAGAGTCTCACTCAGTCGCCCAGACTGGAGTGCAGTGGCACCACCCCGGCTCACTGCAACCTCCGCCTCCTGGGTTCAAATGATTCTCCTGCCTCAGCCACTGTGCCTGTGCCTCCTCTTTACAAATTTTGACGTGCACAACACTGTCTTAACTATAGGCACTATGTTTTATAACAGATCTCTAGAACTCATTCATCTAGCATTACTCAAACTTTATATCCATTGAACAACTCCCTATTTCCTCCATGCCAGCCTCTGGCAACCACTACTATATTTGTTGTTTTTATGAGTTTTACTAGTATAGATTCCTCATATATGTAGAATCATGCAGTATTTGTCCTTCTGTGACTGAATTATTTTATTCAGTATAAAGTACTCCAGGTTCAGCAATGTCGTTGCAAATGGCAAGATTTCTGTTTTAACGCTGAATAATATTCTATTTTATGTATACAACATATTTTCTTTATCCATTGATGGACGCTATTCAATGTCTTGGCTATTGTGAGTAATGCTGCCATGGAAATGGGGGTGCAGGTATCTCTTTAAGAGCCTGACTTCAATTGCTGGATCCAGATTGCTGGATCATATAGTAATTCTATTTATTTATTGTTGGGAACAGGCCCCCCAAAATCTGGCCATAAACTGGCCCCAAAACTGGCCATAAACAAAATCTCTGCAGCACTGTGACGTGTTCATGATGGCCATAATGCCCACACTGGAA
>NW_012103832.1:2496768-2553576 GCF_000951045.1 Mandrillus leucophaeus
TCCATCCCTTTATTTTGGCCCATCCCTTCGTTTCCCATAAGGGATACTTTTAGCTAATCTAATATCTATAGAAATAATGCTAATGACTGGCTTGCTGTTAATAAATACATGGGTAAATCTCTGCTCGGGGCTTTCAGCTCTGAAGGCTGTGAGACCCCTGATTTCCCAATTCACACCTCTATATTTCTGTGTGTGTGTCTTTAATTCCTCTAGTGCTGCTGGATTAGGGTCTCCCTGACTGAGCTGGTCTTGGCAAGTGGCACCCATACATGGGGCCTTGAATCCACGTCGACGGGTCACTGGAGTGACGGTTGGAGAACGGGGAAGTAAGCTGGAGGACACCCGAGTACTCTTAAAGCAATCCCCATGGTGAGTAAGAAAGGGAGCTCAGAAGCATCAGAGTAACAATGGGACAAGTGTGGGCTCTGGTTTGTTCTCTTGGAACTTTTTCACACTGACGATGAGGAGGAAGGAGAATATAACGGAGTAACATAAGAGGTTATAGAGCAGGTTTATTTGCCAGCTAAAGCTAAAGCAGCAAAGGAGGGAGTGATGCATCCCTACCCTTCTGCACCCCCTCCTTATTATTCTGAAGAAGAAGACTCTCCACATCTTTCTTTTCTGGAGGACACTAGGCAAAAAGTAGTTGCCCCAGTGACTGTTCGAGCGGCCCCTCAAGCGACCCCTCTTAGTTCTAGTCAGGCAGGAATTCAGCAAGCTAGATGAGAGGGTGATTTGGAGGCTTGGCAGTTCCCCATTAGAATACACCCCCCAGATCAACAGGGAAATATTATAGCTACATTTGAGCCTTTTCCTTTTAAATTACTCTAAGAATTTAAACAAGCTATAAATCAGTAGGGACCAGGTTCTCCTTTTGCAATGGGACTGTTAAAGAATGTTGCTGTTTCCAGTCGGATGATTCCTACTGACTGGGACACTCTTACTCGAGCTTGTCTAACTCCTGTTCAGTTCTTACAATTTAAAACTTGGTGGGCAGATGACGCTTCCATTCAGGCTGCTCACAACGCCCAGGCCCAACTTCAAATTAATATAACTGCAGACCAACTTTTGGGGGTTGGTGGCTGGGCTGGTTTAGACACGCAAGTGGTCACACAGGATGATGCCATAGAACAGCTTAGAGGAGTGTGCATTAGAGCTTGGGAAAAAAAAATCACTTCATGTGGAGAACAATACCCTTCCTTTAGTGCTATAAAACAGGGAACAAAAGAACCATACATGGATTTTATAGCTTGGTTACGGGAGTATAATCCGATTCAGGTGCTCAGGATATAGTGCTGCAGTTATTAGCTTGCGACAATGCTAATCCCAATTGCCAGGCTGCTCTGTGACCTATCAGAGGGAAAGCACATTTAGTTGATTATATCAAGGCCAGTGATGGTATCAAAGGTAATCGGCATAAAGCTAAACTTTGTTGGCACAGGCAATGGCAGGACTGAGAGTGGATAAAGGAAATACTCCATTTCCTGCAGCTTGTTTTTAACTGTGGGAAGCATGGTTATACTAAAAAAGAATGTAGAAAAAATCAGTGACACAGGCCACCAGATGGGGAAAAAGAAAACTGCTGAGCCCAAAATATGTCCAAAATGTAAAAAAGGAAAACACTGGGCTAATCAGTGTCACTCTAAGTTTGATAGAGATGGGAACCCGATTTCGGGAAACACCATGAGGGGCCCATCCCGGGCCCCATTCCAAACTCGGGCATTTCTGGCTCAGGCCATTCCCTCACCCCTGTACAATGTCTGTCCCCCACCACAGCCGGTAGTTCCACAATAGATTTATGCTGCACAAAAGCTGTGAGCCTTCTGCCTGGGGAACCCCCATAAAAGGTCTCAACAGGAGTCTGTGGACCCTTGCCAACGGGAAAAATAGGATTACTTTTAGGAAGGTCTAGTTTAAGTTTAAAAGGGGTACAAATATATACAGGACTCATTGATTCCTATTACAACAGGGAAGTTCAAATTGTTATATCTACTTCTGTTCCCTGAAAAGCAGAGCCAGGAGAGTGCATAGCACAGTTCCTGATTGTGCCGTTTATGGGAATGGGAAAAAGTGAAATTAAATGAACAGGAGGATTTGGAAGCACAAATAAACAAAGCAAAGCAGCTTATTGGGTAAATCAAATTACTGATAAACATCCTACCTGTGAAATAACTATTCAGGGAAAGAAATGTAAAGGTTTGGTAGATACAGGAGCGGACATTACAGTCATTTCTCTACAGCACTGGCCATCCGCATGGCCAATTCAACCTGCTCAATTTAACATAGTTGGAGTTGGTAAAGCCCCTGAAGTATATCAAAGTAGTTATATTTTCCATTGTGAAGGGCCCGATGGACAAGCTGTGACTAATCAACCAATTATAACTTCTGTACCCTAAATTTATGGGGGAGAGATTTATTACAACAATGGGGAGCACCAGTTCTAATTCCAGAACAATTATATAGCCCGCAAAGTCAACATACAATGCATGAAATGGGGCATGTCCCTGGTATGGGACTAGAAAAAAATTTGCAAGTTTTGAAAAAACTGCTTCTTCAAGTGGAAAAACAAAGTTCCCGCCAAAGATTAGGATATCATTTTTGATGGCGACCATTGTTAAGCCTCCAGAATCTATACCTTTAAAATGGTTAACAGATAAGCCAATTTGGATAGAACAATGGCCACTGAGTAAAGAGAAATTGGAAGCTTTAGAGGACTTAAAATTGCCCTTTAATAGTTATAGATTTAAAAGACTGTTTCTTTACTATCCCTCAGCTGAGCAAGACCGTGAACGGTTTGCATTTACAATTCCTGCGGTAAACAACCTGCAGCCTGCTAAACATTTTCATTGTTTCACAGATGGGTCTAGAAACGGTAAAGCTTCTTATTCTAGCTCAAAAAATAAAGTTTTTCCGATGCCCTATACTTCAGCTCAAAAAGCGGAACTTGTAGCTGCAATTGAGGTATTGGCTGCTTTTGATATGCCTATTAATGTGATTTCTGATTCTTCGTACAAGGTTCATTCTACACAGTTAATTGAAAATGCTCATTTACGATTTCATACAGATGAACAACTGATGACAAAAACAAAAAAAGGGGGAGAAAACAGGGATTATGGGATGGCCAGATGTTATCAGCAGCTAAACAGCATCTACAAACCCAGCTGCAAAGACAGAAGCAGAACAACTGCTTTGGTGGAGAGATACGATAACAAAAAGTTGGAAAATAGGTAAAATCATAACTTGGGGTAGAGGTTATGCTTGTTTTTTCTCCAGGCCAAAATCAACAGCTGATCTGGATACCATCAAGATGCCTGAAACCTTATCATGAGCCAGATGCCGAGGAAGAGATTCTGGCAGGATCCTGAGGACCCCTTGCCGGCTTGCAGCCATGTTGAGACTGATGCTAAGGAGGACCCCAGTTGTCACGAGCAACACTCATTGAACACAGCCACCCACCTGTGGACAGATCAAGAAACTGTCACAGATGGTGGAAGAAAACCTGAGGAAAGCAGGACGGCCAGTCACAATGAGTAATTTAATGGTAGCTATGATAGCAATGATCACCATTGCCATGAGTATTCCTTCAACAAAGGGTGACACAGGGAACAATTATATTTATTGGGCATATTTATCAATCTTGGCTGGCAATAATGCCTGGATGTAACCACTCTATGACACAGTTACACATGCTTTCTGATCTCAGTATTTACTATAATAAACCTGCTCCTATAATTGAGGCATACTGCCCTCAAAAACCTATTTGTAAACAAAATTGAACCTGGCCAGAAAAAGTGAACATACTTGTTTAGGAAGACTGCATTGCAAAACAGGCAGAGGTGCTGCACAACAATTTCTATCGAATCATTATTAATTGGACCTCTAAGGGAATGTTTAGCTTAAATTGCACCTCTCAGTCTGCGAGCCACAGCCACACTATGTTCAGCTGATCTGAACAAAATGGTCAGATGGTAGATATCATAAGAAGTACGGCAAGAGTTCCTATTATCTGGAACCATCGCGGTATAGTGGCATCTCAACCTCAAATGATATGGCTCGTTGTAGGAGCTAAACATAAGGATTTGTAGAAACTATTAATGACTCTTAATAAGATGAAAATTTGGGAACAAATATTTAAAATATTTGTTTATTTAAAGCATCCCAGGCATACCTGACCTTAATGCCAAGAACTGGAGTGCTTAAAGGAGCTGCAGTCAGATTAGCAGCTAGTAACCCATTAAAATGGATAAAAACACTTGGAAGCTCTATAATTTCAATGATGACTGTGCTTTTAATCTGTGTTGTTTGTCTTTGTATAGTCTACAGATGTGGATACTGACTCCTGCAAGAAGGAGCTCACCACGACACAGCTGTCTTTGCTTTTATTGATTTGCAAATCAAAGAAAGGGGACATGTTGGGAACACGCCCCCCTAAAATCTGGCCATAAACTGGCCCCAAAACTGGCCATAAACAAAATCTCTGCAGCACTGTGACGTGTTCATGATGGCCATAATGCCCACACTGGAAGGTTGTGGGTTTACTGGAATGAGGGCAAGGAACACCTGGCCCTCCCAGTGTGGAAAATCGCTTACAGGCGTTCTTAAACCACAAACAATAGCACCAGCGATCTGTGCCTTAAGGACATGCTCCTGCTGCAGATAACTAGCCCAATCCATCCCTTTATTTTGGCCCATCCCTTCGTTTCCCATAAGGGATACTTTTAGTTAATCTAATATCTATAGAAATAATGCTAATGACTGGCTTGCTGTTAATGAATACATGGGTAAATCTCTGTTTGGGGCTCTCAGCTCTGAAGGCTATGAGACCCCTGATTTCTCACTTCACACCTCTATATTTCTGTGTGTGTGTCTTTAATTCCTCTAGCGCCACTGGGTTAGGGTCTCTCCAACTGAGCTGGTCTCAGCAATTAATTTTTTTGAAAAACCTCCACACTGTTTTCTATAGTGCCTGCACCATTTTGCATTCCCACCAACAGTGAACCAGGGTTCAAATTTCACCACATCCTTGCCAACACTTGTATTTTTTGTTAATACCTATCCTAACAGGTGTAAGGTGATAACACATTGTAGATTTGACTTTTGATTTGCATTTTCCTGATAAATAATGATGCTGAGTATCTTTTTAATACCAGTTAGCCACTTTTACGTCTTCTTTGGGGAAATGTCTATTCAAATCCTTTGCTCCTTTTTAAAATCATATTGTTTCTATGCTATTGTGTTGTCAGAATTACTCACATAATTTTGAAATATACCCCTTATCAGATATATAGTTTGCAAATATTTTGTGAATTCTGTAAGTTGTCTTTTCATTCTGTTGATTGTTTCCTTTGCTGTGCAGAAGCTTTTCAGTTTGATACAATCAAATTTGCCTAATTTGCTGTTTTTCCCATCCTTGTAGGGTCATACCCAAATAATCATTGCCAAAACCAATGTCAAGAAAACCTTCTCAGCTAGGCGTAGTGGCTCACGCCTGTAATCCCAACACTCTGGGAGGCTGAGGCAGGTGGACCACCTGGGGTCAGAAGTTTGAGACCAGCATGGCCAACATGGCAAAAACCCACCTCTACTAAAAATACAAAATTAGCTGGGCGTGGTGGCACATGCCTGTAATCCTAGCTACTCAGGAGACTGAGGCAGGTGAATCACTTGAACCCAGGAGCCGGAGGTTGCAGTGAGCCAAGATCGCTGCCACTGCACTCTAGCCTGGGCAACAAGAGAGAAACTCTGTTAAAAAAAAAAAAAAGAACTCCTGTGTTTCCTTCTAGGATATTTACAGCTTTACAGTTTCAAGTCTTAGTTAAGACTTTAATGGAATTTTGAATTGATAATTGTGTGTCGTATAAGAGGTTTCAATTTCATTCTTCTGCATGTGGATATCAAGTTTTCTCAACACCAATTTTAAAGAAATTACTTTCCTCAATGTGTATTCTTGGCACTTTTTTTGACAATAAGTTGACCACCTACATGCAACTTTATTTCTGGGTTCTCTATTCTCTTCTATTGGTCTGTATGCCTGTCTTTATGCCTATACCATAATGTTTTAATTACTGTAGCTTTGTAATGTATTTTGAGATCAGGAGTGCAATATCTCCAGCTTGGTTTTTCTGTCTCAATATGCTTTGGCTATTCTGGGTGTTTTGTGGTTACATATGAATTTTAGGATTTTTTTTCTATTTCTGTAAAACACTTATTGGGATATTGATGTGGATACAATTTAATCTGTAGATCACTTGGGGTTATATAAATATGTTAACAATAAATATTCCAGTTCATAACAATGGATATTTTATTTACTTGTCTCTCCTTATCTCTTTCATGAATATTTCATAGTTTTCCATGTACAAGTTTTTCATCTCCTTGGTTAAGTTTATTTATTCATACATATTTAGACCAATAGAGATTGCACTGTACTACACATTTTGTTTTAGCATTTAAAAAGGCTGTGTTCATTGCTGACTACTGCATAATGTTTGAAAAAGATTTGTGATATTACCTTTATATTCAAATTAATGGAAATATTTTGCATTGTAAATAATATTCTCAGCCAAAATATTTATAATATTATTTCTTATTTTTATATTTTCTAGCAAAATATTGAAATGTTCTACAAATAATATCCATTTTATAAGCATTTTAATAGAGAAAACCTCAATATTTTTAAAATGTTCATTAAGTCCTTGTATCTATATAAAATAGATGTACTTTCCATAGCTGTATTTCTTGTTCTCAAATAACAATGAAGGACATAGTACTAATTACACTTCAGATAAATATTTAGTTTATGGTGACAAATATTTACCTTTTTTCCCTAAAGTTATGTTTCCTCAGTTAAAAACTAAATAACATTGGTGATGTTATGAAATAATATGCCCACAAAATCATTTCTTCAAGTAGTGTAAAAGTTATTATAGATATATTAAGGAAAAAAGTATAATTTTGCCCTCAGAAGCTTAACACTCATGAAGACTATATAGAGAATGATGATTCTCCTTTTTAAGAAATGGACTTAATTTCTTCTTCCAAATGCCAGCTGAAAGATGGCAATATTTAGTTTCCTTTGGCTTTAATATCAGCAGTAATTGAACACATACAAAGTTTCATAAATAATAAAAATATTTCTGAGTTTTACTATTGTTTTTCATGTGGCAATTATAACTATTTTTATTATAATTCAGTGTCCACATTACTGCATCGTTTAACACTTATAAATCATATATAAAGATTTATATGTAAACAAGGTATTAAATAAGCATCAATATTTAGGATTTTGTTGTTGCTGTGACCATACATGGTTGTTTTGAATGGGAGTCAGATTGTTCACAAGTGAAGGAATTCACAGCCATTAGACACCTTTACAGGTGTCTTATACCTACTATGAAAATATGAGAAAATACATTTACAAAGATTTTTAAACCAAAGAGTACATACAACTAACTAGTTTACAGTACTTTTATCACTCTTCTAATAGAATACCTTCCAGATATTCTCTTTTCAACCCCTTAGCTTTATCCTTACTCTATGGACAATATCCGGCTCAATCAGGTAGATTAATTACCTGGCACTGTCTAGAATAGAACCATTCTATTTTCCCTCTTATTATTGCTTACTAGTTAATCAACAATGTTTAGCATAAGAAGATTTATGTGTATTTAAGGCCCTATACAAGGTGTGTGACAAGTCAAATTACTTAACCTCTCATATCTTCTGTTTCCTAAAAAATACAATACAAATGACATAGATATTACATAGGATTGTTTTCAATATTGTCTTATGTAAATGGAAACTAAATGAGAAAAAGGATAGGAAACATTTAACACAATGTGTGGTATGTAATAAGTACTCAAATAATTGTTATTTTTCTTTATCTTAAGAGAAGTGTGCAATTGTGGATAGGATATGAGACTAGGGACATCAACCACAGTGATTTCTTTCCTTTTAATCCTCTTCTTCCCCATGTTTCCTTCAACTGCTGCCCAATATCCCAAGTAAGTATCTATCTTCATGCATTTTTCTATTTCCTTCCAGTTTTGACATTTTTATTGATGCATAATAATTGTACATATTTGTGGGGTACATGTGATATTTTGATACATGCATATTGTGTGTAATGATCAAAACAGGGTAATTAGAATATCCATCACTTCTAAAACATTTAATTTATTTGGATCAGGAATATTTCAAATATTCTCCTCTAGTTATTGAATATACAATAAGTTATTGTTAACTGCAGTCACCCTATTGAAAAATATAATTTTTTTCTATTGAAATTCATTTCAGTACCTATTAACCAACTTCTTTATCCCTCTTGCTCCTAAACTTCCAAGCCTATGATAATCATCATTCTACTCTCTTCCTGTATGAGATCAACTTTTTTTATTTTTAGCTTCCACCTGTAAGTGAGAACATGCAATTTTTGACTTTCTGTGCCTGGCATATTTTACCTAACATAATATCCTCCAGTTTCATCTATGTTGCTGCAAATGACAAGATCTCATTCTTTTCTATGGCAAACTAATACTTCAATGTGAACATATAATCTATTTTATTTATCCAGTCACGTATTAATGGACACTTTTTTTCATTCCATAGTCTAACTATTGTGAGTAGTGCTGCAATAAACATAGGAGTGCAGATATCTCTTCAAAATACTGAAATCCTTTATTTTGGATACATACCCAGCCAGGGGATAGCTGAAGTATATTTCAGATCTATTTTTAGTTTTTTGAGGAAACTCCATGCTAACTTATATTCTTTGCAGTAACTTAAAGTGTACTCTCCTGGCCTGCTGGGTGTCTGCTGATGAGTTCACTGAAAGCCATACTGGTGTTCTGTTAAATGTGTTGTTTCTTTTCTCTCGCTGCTTTGAGTATTCTTTGTCTATAAATTTTGCTAATGTAATTATTATGTGCTTCGGGTATTTTCTCTTTGAGTTGAATTTGTTGACTGGTATTCTCTAAGCTTCCTGTACCTGGATGATGTCATCTTTTCCCAGAATTGGAAAATTTTTAACCCATTATTTTCTTAAATCTGCTTTCTAGACCATTTTCTCTTTAACCTCCTTTGAGAATTTCTATTATGCAGTGGTCAGTTTGTTTTATAGTGTCCCGTAATTATCATAGGCCTTCTTTACTCTTAATTATTTTTTCTCCTCTGCTTGGGTAATTTCACATATTCTGTCTTTGGGCTCATATTCTTTACTCTGTTTGATAAAAATCTGCTATTAAAGCTTTCTAATGAGTTTTTTGTTGCAGCTATTGTATTCTTTATATCTAGTATTTCTATTTGTTTCTCTTATTTAAAATTGTTCCTGGGTTGATTTTCAAATTTCATTGAGTTTTCTATCTATATATTCTTGTAACTCCTTGAACTTCTCTTAGATCATTCTGAATTCTCTGTTCAATGCTTTACAGATCTTCGATTCTTCTAAGTCAATTGCTGAGCCTTTGCTGGTTTATTTTGGTGCTGTCATATTTCCCTGAGTTTTCACAGTCCTTGTGTATTTCTGTTGATACCTGCACATTTGAGGAGATATTTATCTTTTTTGGTTTTTGGAGGTATTCTTTGACAGTGTTTGACCTTTACTACTTAGTATTAGAAGTTAAACACGGGCTGGTTGCTTCCATTCTGGGAAGAACTTATAATGTGCACTATACCAGAAACACTACACTGGAACGAACTCATTGTCCTGCTATTGTTTCCCAGTCTTGATAAGACTTAAGCAGGCACCAGAACCTAACCCTGAGTTTTACTTTTTTCTGGGCAAGGGGAAGAATCCATGTAAGCACCTGTTCTTCTAGATAATCCAGCTAGGACTTCCAGCCTTCTGACAGATTGTGTCCCTTACAGCACTATGGTGCCAGCCAGTCTCCACATTCTGACATCCCAGCTGATTGGAGCTCAAAGTAGTTGCCTAGATCCACATGCCAGTTGCTATGATTAGTGCCTTGCTCTTTGTCTTGAATGTATCCCATGTGGTTTAGGCCAACTGGAACTCTCAGTGGTTGCCATGGAATGGGACCAGAGTGGGCTTACCATGAAGATTCCCAGTCGAGTGTGTAGATTGAATGTTCACCTGCATCCCCTCCTTTCACCTTACAAACTGTGGATCTAGGAAAATTTTCCGTGAGCAGTGTTATGCTGGTGGGGGGCAGGGCAGCACTGTCTGAATTGGCCACTTCTCTTACCAATCAGGGTTTCTGTCAATTCTGTGGGCCCCAGGGGTTTCTCCATGTCTTCCCCAAGTTCTAATAAACTCAGCAGTGGTATTCTTGTCTTTAAATAGTTTCTACTTGTATTTTTGTAGGAAGAGGAGAGTGATATCAGGGAAATCTTCTATTTTATGTCATTTCTCTTCCAGTTTTGACATTTAAAAAATAACATAAATCGGCCGGGCGTAGTGGCTCACGCCTGTAATCCCAGCACTTTGGGAGGCCAAGGCGGGTGGATCATGGGGTCAGGAGATCAAGACCATCCTGGCTAACACAGTGAAACCCCATCTCTACTAAAAATACAAAAAATTAGCCGGGCGTCGTGGCAGGCGCCTGTAGTCCCAGCTACTCGGGAGGCTAAGGCAGGAGAATGGTGTGAACCCGGGAGACAGAGATTGCAGTGAGCGAAGATTGCACCACTTCACTTTAGCCACAGCAGTAGTTTATAAGAATAATGCTATTAATGAACTAATATTTACTAAACATTGTATTTATTCAGTAAATATTTATTTTATTTGTTTTATCAAACATTATTGTAGGCACTTAGGATTCATTACTGAACAAAGCAGACCAAAAGTCCTGCATTCACAGAAACCTCACAGTAAACCTCATGCATAGGAACGTATTCAGATCTCATTATCAACCTTATCCTCATTTTAAGATTGAGTCACAGGAAAATAAACTAATTTTCCAAGGTAACACAGCTAGTAAATGGCAACTTGGAGTATAATTATAACAAAATAAAATTAGGGGAGAATATCAATGAAGGAAAAGCAGTAATCCAAACATGTATTCAGGAAGACCTACTCCAGAGTAGTGCCAGTGAGGATCACACAGAAAAGGAGATTGGTGGGATAATTTATGGAAACATTTTAAAGCCAGAAATTCTAAAGCCAGAGCAGGAGCAAAGGGTGCCAAGTAAGAGGGGAAGTAGGTTATAGACAACAACCATGAATTCCAAGTAGGGGTGATCACAGGAATATTTGAAATATATCTGTTAGGATCAGGTCGGATTGGGTAGGAAAAAAACGTGAGTTTGATATCTAATATGTGTATTTTTAAGTGACAGAGGGGCATTCAGTGGAGATATAAGAGAGTAAAATATAGAGAGTAAAATATATATATGGGTTTAATTGTCAGATAATGTGAGATCAAACTCTAACTCTGTCCCATAAGACCTAAGTGGCCTCAGCCAATCTCTGACAGCCTTAGTTTTTTTTTAAATTTCTAAATAGAGATAATGGTAGTAATACCCAACATTATTGTTGTCCTGATAATTAAATGAAATAGTTAACCAAAAGTACTTGGAAATATCCCTTGCACATAACACATGCTCAATAAATATTAATTATTATACTCATTATTAATAAATGTCTAGATGAAAGTTTCACTTTGAATAATGTAACTTATATCCATAAATATGAGAGTTGAGATTATTTAATACTAAGGACCCTAAAGAGGAAGTTTAAACACAGGATAGACCAATTTTATAACAGGAAAAAACTCACTTTATAAACATAAAATTAGAAATGAAAATACCCTTACCCAATTAATGCCAACTCTAATTTTAATAAACAAAGACTATTTACATATGAGAATAGAGCCATGACCAGCCCTGTAGGAATGGCTAACACTTATTCAGTACTTAACATGCACCAAACACTAAGAGCTTTATATGTATTATCTCATTTAGCTGATTTAATAATACATTCTATTATCTCTATTTTATAAATGAGGACATTAAGGTACAGACTATTTTATGTTTCCTAAAGTCACACAGTATGGGTGGCAGAACAAGGATTTAGACAGAGATGATCTATAATAACTAGTACTCAGATGCTAGACATTAGACTCTACCCTTTAAACAAAACTGCATATGTAGAAATATGGAAAAGCATAGCTAAGTGACCCTGGACACGTCTCTATAATGCCTCATCAAAATTTAAAAGTATGGTGATTTGAATGAGATAATTTATGCAGACTTACTGTAAGTATATACTAGATATCTTAATACTTTAAACTTAAACTTTTCCCATTTTGATCATAAAGGGAAGGTAGTTTAAAATTCATGAGCATTAGTTAACAATTTTGAGTCATTCCATTGCCTCCTCAAGGAATCCATGGCTCAGCAAACATTTATTATGAAGAGAAAAAGTTTTGGTTGAAAGAAAAACATCAGAGACCCTACAGGCACACTGATATATAATTCTGTTGAAGTCTGTAAATAACAACACACACATGAAGACTCCAGAGAGTTTTGTAATATTATTTTGTCTTAGTACAATGCCTTTTCTTGAGATAGCTCAGTGGACTTTATTATGAATCATAATTATAATGAAGCTTCAGAACCTCCCTCTGAGTTCTTTTTTTCTTTTTTTTCTTTCTTTTCTTTCTTTCTTTTTTTTTTTTTACCATTACAGATAGTAGGAGGAATATTAATTTCTCAAGGTCATTCAAGGAGTTAGAGGCTGAAGTTGGAATATAATAAAAGATTTCTAACTCAAGTCATCTGATAAACATCACCATGGGTTTCCAAAGTGTTTGGCAAAGAACATTAAAGTGTCAGAAGAAATCATAATTGAAAAAAGAAGTATACCAATGGGAAGTCAAAGAAAGCAACTTCGAAAGTTTTAATTTGTAAAGCTTAAAAATATTCCTATCTCCGTATTCCCCACTTGCATCCCAATTGTTCCATAATTCAAAATAATAAAAAGAGAAAATACAAATCACAAATTTCACTTATTCTAAATACCGTATTTCTAAATAAAATACCATTGATAACAAGAAAATTTGTTCTTTCATAACCATGAGAGAAGAGGTATTTTTACTATTGGAAGTCTTGGAAGTAAATATGCAAACCAACTTTTTTTTTTTTTCAATTTGGAATTACATAATCATGGCATTTTAAAACAAGAATAAAGCTAAATATAAAAGGTAAAATTATAAATTTTAGTTGTAGAATCCAAAAGGATTATGCACTTATGAATAGCTGATATCGATACCTATGAAAATTTTAATTGGATCCCATAATTTAATTAAAATAAAAGCCAAGGATTTATTGCATCCAAAAACTAGATACTGCTTATAAGTGTAGGATACTCTATTTATTCTACCTTCAATCTGAGCTACTTGGCTTTCCCTTCAATAGGTCTATTAATGAATATATAAGTGGATTAATGAGGTAAAAATTTACTGATAAAAAATTAAATTGGATGAACTTCCATTTTTTTCTAACCCTATGTCATGGCTTCAGTTATTACATTTAGTGTGTGTGTGTGTGTGTATGGTGAAAAATACAGTTCTTTTACTCAAAGCTAACCAAATTAAATTAAAGAATGAAAATATAATGTTATCACAGTTCTGCATCTAAAAAGAAGATGAAAATCCAGTGTAACTAAAAATTAACATGAAAATTTAAAACAAGTTTTAACATTCATACAGTCCATACATTTAATTAAATTTTAAGAACTATCTTAAATATACTGCACACAGTACTACCTAGACATTAGTATATAATTGGGTTTAGAGGTCATTTTTTCTTGAATGTTCTTAAAAGGTCAGATTTGTCTAATTTGTCAGGGATAGTTGGGGCAGAGTCAGGATGAACAGTAAGATTATAACTTTTTTCATCACAAATAATAGGCTCTTTCCTTTTCTTTCTGCATAGATGATTGTAAAGATCATAGGTTCCATAAAAACACAATATAGATATTTTCTCCCACATGACATCCCTTTTTTTGCCTACATCTCATTTCAACTGATGAAATTAGTGTCATATAATGAAAGTTCATAAGAGCAGAGGAGATTCCTGAGAATAAGTGTGATTGCTAAAACAGTAGAATGTCCTAAAAAAACACTAAGGACTGATTCATAAGATTTCTCTGAAAAAAATCATTTTTAGCATAACTTTTTTTCAATCCTAGTCAATTTGTAATCAGCTCGATTTCTCTTGACACTCTTTAAAGTACAAGAAGTCAAACAATTTTGCAGTTCTCTGCAAAGCTCATTTTCAGCCACACAGTATGGCTATACTTAATCACTGCATTAACAAAACGCTGGTCATCCAACATTCAAAACCATGCAATGGTGACAAATAGAAAACATATTTTAATCCATCAGTAAACAGAATAATTTTAGGTAATATTTGCTGAACAATTTTTATGTGAGAGGGACCATGCTGTTTTCACATGGTATGGAAAAAGTGTTGTATAGTGGTTAAAGATATTGACACTGGAGTTTGTCTGATTTTAATAAAATTGATCTCATCACACTTAAATTAAAAACATTTCATGTCCAATTAAATCCTTAAATTAGCGAGAAACTTCTCTAGATCCTCAGATATAATTGTTACATTTTTAAACTTTTACTAACTCTATGCTTCATAATCAGTTCTTAAAAACAGGATTAAAGTTTATTAGTACAGTAGGCAGAATTCTAAGAGGGCAATCACAATTATGGTGCCAGCCTCTAGTGTTCATGTCCTGTATAACTCACTGCCATTCAGTGTGAATCAGGTCTCTGAATAGGCTACCACAGGTAGGATACACTCCATGATTAAGTTACCTGGCAAGGAAGAGGGGATTTCGCAGAGGTAATTAAGACCTGTAATCAGTTGACTATAATTTACTAAAATGGGAGATTATCCTGAGTGGAGGTGAGGTATCAAATTAGCCATTTAAAAAGAGACTAGAAGCAGTGGAGGGATGCCAAAAGTGAGAGTAATTCAAAGTAGGAGAGATGTGCTACTTCTGTCCTGGAAGAAGTGAATTTGTTCTTCAAGAGCAGACCATGTGGCAAGGATGGATGTTTGGTTTCTGCTCAACAGCCAGCAACAACAATGGAACTTTAGCGCTATAACTACAAGGAATGGAATTCAACCAAAAAGTAATGGAATTCTACTAACAGCCAGTAACACTGTAGGGATGAGAGTCAGTCCCAGCAGACAAGAGATACGATGATCAGAATCCCAACAGGTCTCACATATCCGGGCATATTCTCTGCCCTACCTGCTTGCCTCTCTTAAGCTGACCTAAGTCACATAGCAGAAAGCCGCCTTCCCAACTTAGCAGACCAAGCTGAATTCCTAACTAGAAAAGGAAGAACCTCACCATTCATCTCCTTGAGTAATGTCTTCCAGGTTGCTGAATCGGGACCCTGGCTTTCCTGATAAAAACCTTACCAGATCTAGCTGGCGAGTGACGAGAACTCCAGGAACGACTTTCTTCTCATTATAATCTTACTGTAATACTGAGCCCATCTAAGGCGGGGCTTTATCCGCCATTTTTCTGTGCACGGATCGCACCATAGGGCTTGATGCCTCACCACACAGGCACAGAGAAGAACTCACGTAAACGTGCACGTGCGGCTCTTTTCCCCCGCCTCAGCTTCCTTAAAAGGACAAGAGCCTAGACTTCCCGGGAGCTAGCACCGGGATCCCTTTCCTGTAATGCTGTTCTCTTGCATTGCTCCAGCCGTATGCCTATTAAGCCTTGCCTGAGAAACATTTCTTCGGCTTAGTGCTAATATCTACGTGAGAGCCAAAAAACTAGAGGTCCAGGGTACTATAACAAGATGGGGTTTATAGCCCTGCCTGACACATTGATTCCAGCACAGTGAGACCCAGAGCAGAGGACCTAGCTATTCATATCCGGAGTCCTGGCCCATAGAAACTGAGATAATAAATTGATGTTATTTTAAGCTGGTAAATTGGAGTAATTTGTTACTAAGCAATGGAAACTAATGCAACCAGTAATCTAATTTTCCACATAGCTCTAAAACAATAAGCTTGGTTTGGGACCTAGATATGACCCCCATTCTCATCTATTGAGGGAAATAATTTTGTGGTTATAATGCAGGTAGCAAACACTGCTGCCATGAAGAGATTTTATAAAATTAGGTTATGCCTCCCTATTAGAGTGTAGACTTAACAAAAACCAATAATGTAGTTATTTTTATCCTGAAAATTTAAATAATTTAAAAATATTAATTCTATGCATTTTGCTAGATATTCTTACAGAGAAAAACAAAAAGGAATAGAACCAATCCTAAATGAGTTTATAATCTGATTCAGAAGGGATAATTAACTTAGATTTAGAAAGTGGCTTCACATGCAAATACTAAAGAATAATCATTTGACTCTCATTAGCATCCCTGCTTTGTCTTACTCAACTCCACTGTGTGACTAAAGAGGACAGCACTTGTCTCTTAACTCAAGGTGACCATGTAAAAGAGTTCTGTAAAGAAGACAGCACTTGTCTCTTAGCTCAAGGTGACCATGTAAAAGAGTTCTGTAAAGAAGACAGCACTTGTCTCTTAGCTCAAGGTGACCATGTAAAAGAGTTCTGTCCATTGAGATTTGAGCAGAAGTCTGCTGGTACTACTCTGTCACTCTACTTACTCCTTTCTGAAATGCAGATTTTATATTTGGAGATGTGGCAACAACCATCTTGCAGCTATGAGGGAAAGGCCAAAAAAATTCACAAATATGTCAAATAGTTAATTTAGGTGGAGAAAAAATCTATTTGTTTAGGCTGATATTGGGTGGGTTTTTCATTACTTACAACCATGTTTTCATTAACTGCCAAATCCCACAGATTTCAGAAACACGGTGCATTCATGTGGAGTACAGTCCAAGAGTCTTATCATCTAGGCATACTTTAAGTTACTGCAAGTAGAAAGGCAGTACAGAACGGAAGAACCTCAGGCCCATTTTGTGTTCCCTCATCTTTTTATCTATGCATGTTAAATGGTCAGGGCTCATTTAATTTATTGTACTTTCTAAGCTTAAAAAAGAATGGAAAATATCATAGAGCAAAACTGATACTTAAAATATAACTCACTATAAGATTTTTAAAAAATTAATATGAGAAAAAGTTTCAGCAGTAACTATTGAATAAAGTTATTAAATAGTTTGTTTAGTTTATTACAGTTTTTGTTTTTACCCTTCATTGCTTCAAAACGGGATTGGAGATGACTTATAGAAGTATGCACATTATTACAACAGATAATGACTAACAAATTGAAAGGTTGAAGTTAATGGAAAATATGCTAATCCTAAAAATAGAATTAGAAGAAAAATACCATCATATTCTATGCAATAACTAATGATAATCCATAAGTTAATAGCTTCTTAAAGAAATAAGAGTAATCAATCAGCTTCAGTATTCATATCCAGTGGATAAAAATATATCAACTATTCAGAGGCTGCACAATTTTTCTTGTTTTTGAAATCTGAAAGAAATTTCTCTGTTTTGTAGAAGAAACATTGTATGGTGCTTGTACATCATCTTAGTGAGTACCTATTCATTAAAAGCAACAGCCCATTCTTAATAGCTAATTATCTCAAAGCAATCTGAGAGGAGAGCTCAGCAAATAGCCTTTGCATATTAAGGCCTCATTAAATAAGTAACGAAAATGTTAAAACCTTAAAGGAATGGACAAATAATATGAATCTTTAATTTTTACGTGGAAGACAGTAGATGGTTCACATACAGAAAAATATCAGCTACACTAGTAATCAAACATACGTAAGTTCATAAAGGAAAAACATGTTGTTGCTATTAATACATATTTTAATATTTATAATCTGTATTAACTATGATATGATTTAAAGAGATTCATTCAGTGCATGTTGCCAAGCAAAGCGTTCATTATTTTGAGTGAATAATTTGCCATCTGTATTCAGTAGCCCTAGTGTTTACATCCTTCAACCCAAAAGTTCACTTGAGGAAACCTGTTTACATCAGTCTTATATAAAATGTTTTTTTCTCAAACCTTCCGTTCTCTTACCTCCTGCCTCACTTCAGCAAAGGTCTCAAAACCTCTTGAGATTTAGTAAAATAAAGTAACTGACAGAGTTGTGAGTTGGCACATCTAATTTCAAAAATCATGAATGATGTCAATGTGGAGGCTCATTAAATGTTGAATGTAGACATTTAACGCTGTCATTTTACATGAGATTAAAGGAATGTATCATAATTAAGATATAATTAATTAATCATACTACATAATTAATAATCATAATACATAATTATAATATATAATAATATATAATCTAATGCATAATTAATGTATCATAATAAAGATGACAGATTTAATAGCAGAGTCCAGTTGAAATCAATTTCTTTGAGGTCCTTGTGTTCTTTTCACAGTATGATACAGACAAGGATGGCTCATATGATCCAAAACTAGAGCTGATTTTGGTTTGTCTTTTATTAAAACCAGCAAGCAAATAAACAAAGAAAACAAAAACAAAAGCAAACTCCCTTGACTCCACTTGCTCCACTGACCCAAGGGACTGTCTGTATTCAATGATTCACTAATTTCTTCTCACTCGCTCTGATTATGCTTCTGTTCTTCTGAAACTGCTCTTTTCAAGGTCACTAACAACTCTTCCACTTTGCCAAATCACGGCCATTAAAGATTGAGCTTCTACTTGATTTCTCAGTAGTACTGGACACAGGTGACAACATTCTCCTTAAAACACTTTCTTGTCTTGACTTTTGTAGATAAACATGCTTCGGTTTTTTTTTTTTTTTTTTTTTTTAAGTCTGCCTAACAGAACATTTCCTGTTAGTCTGGAGAATAAATAAATAAGTAAATTTTAGTGTCAATCTAAACAGTTTCTCAAGTTTACTTTTTTGGAAACTCAATCTTTTCATTAAATGCAAAGTAAATATGTAACCCTTTAAAAAGAAAGACATTTCAGAAAGAGAATAGTTTTGAACTTTTGGAAGCATAGACATAATTTTTATAAGCAGCTGGGAGATAGTACAGAATTCCATTTGGAGAAATTTTTTCATATTCCAGAGCAAAGAATAGAAAGATTAGCAAGAATTCAGTATTTAACTTTTGAATTAGTGTTTGTTAACTGATTTGCATTTTTAAAGGAAGATATCAAAAAAGTTCTACTTCATTTGTGAGAACAGAAAAAACTATAAATAGTCTAAGGTAGTACAGATAAAATTATAACCTTTAATGTCAAGAAGAAATGCAAATTAAATACATTTTAGCCAAATTTTTGTTATTTCCCCCAAATGATACTATAAATAGCTCACAAATGCTAAATTGTGCCAAGTAGTTAAAGTAGTAATTATCATGTTATTATCTTATTAAATAAGAACCAGTAGATACCATAACCATGTCTACAAGTACTAGGAGGGAGAAATGTACAGAATGTTACCCACAAATGTGTAAATTAAAAATAAACTTATCCTGCATGTCTAATGCTTGGTTAACTCACATATCACAATAACTCAGTAAGTCTTCCATTTACTGACAAATGTAAATGGAAGTAAATATGTAACGAATCACTGTAATTATAGAGGAGAACACTTGAGACAAAAAAATTTCACAATACCAGAAACTCATTTCTCATTTCTGGGACCGAAACATTTTAATAATGAGGGGAAAATCCTCACCATCTTTAGAATTGTTACTTACATGGATGAACTAATTTTGATTTACTGAATTCAAACTACTGTGAGTATAATTGAACTAGCATTTGTCACTGTGGAAGATACTGGTAGGTACAAGAATAAAAATTACCCAGCCCTTTGTATTTAAAAAAGCAGCAACAAAAAGACAAGGGGGGTGTGTGTGTGTGTGTATATATGTGTGTGTGTGTGTGTGTGTATATATATACACATATACATACATACATATATATATCTTTATATATGTATATATATATCTTTATATATGCCTGATATATACATATATATACACACATACATATATCTCTCTTTATATATGCCTGATATATATGTATATAAAATTAAAGCTTTATATATATATATCAGGCATAAACTGTTTAGGTTTCTCAGGCTTACATTCGTACGTTTTTGGAAACTCTATCTTTTCATTGAATGCAAAGTAAATGTGTAAGCCTTAAAACATTGCAAACTAAATTTTTTTCCCTACTGGCCATGTGAAATATGGGAGCTAGTTGATATGTGTCGTATCAAGTGAGACAATAAGAGATAACAGGTTTCATCACAGTAAGATGGGTCAGCCAATGGTAGCCCATGACATCTAAGAAGAAATAAAGGAATGGAAAAATACATTCAATGCAAATGGAAACCAAAAAAACACAGGAGTATCTGTGTTTTTGTCAGACAAAATAGATTACATGAAAAAAACTGTTAGAAGAGACAAAGGTCACTATGTAATGATAAAGAGGTGAAATCAGCAAGAATAGAAATAGACACATCAAAAAAGAAAATTGCAGGCCAATATCTATGATGAAAATTGGTGCAAATATCCTCAACAGAAGACTAGCAAGCTGAATTTAAGAATACATTAGAAAGTTAATTCATCATGACCCAAGTGGAAGCTATCCCTGGACTGCAAGGATGGCTCAACATACGCAAATTAATAAATGTGATATATCCTATCAACAAATAGAAAAATATTCCATGTTAATGGATTCAATCAATATTGTTAATATATTTATACTACCCAAAAGAGTCTAAAGATTCAGTGTAATTCCTGTTAAAATACCAATGACATTATTCACAGAAACAAAAAAAAAAAATTCCTGAAATATATATGGAACCACTAAAGGCCCAGGATACACAAAGCTGCCCTAAGCAAAAAGAACAAAAATGGAGTAATCACATTACCTGACCTCAAATTATACTACAGAACTATAGTAAACAAAACAGCATGGGACTGGTATAAAATCAGACACATAGAACAATGGAATAGCATACAGACCACAGGAACAAATTCACACACCTACAGTAAACTCATTTTTGACAAAAGTAACAAGAACATACACTGCAGAAGAGACAGTCTCTTTAATAAATGGTTCTGGATATCCATATGCAGAAGAATGAAACTAAAATACTATCTTTCACCATATACAATAATCAAATCAAAATGGATTAAAGTCTTAAATCTAAGACCTCAATGTATGAAACTACTTCAGGAACACACTGGGGAAACTCTCCAAGACATTGGTCTGGGCTACAGCGTTTTGAACAATACCCCACCAGCACAAACAACCAAAGCAAAAACTGACAAATGGGATTACATCATGGTGAGTGGGGTATCCAACCCCTCAAACATTTATCCTTTATGTCATAAACAATCCAATTATACTCTTTTAGTTATTTTAAAATGTACAATTAAGTTATTTGACTATAGTCACCCTGTTGTGATATCAAATACTAGAACTTACTCATTCTTTCTGTTTATTTGTACCCATTAACAATCCCTACCGCCCCTGCCCCAGGCCTGCCAGTATCCTCCCTAGCCTCTGGCAACCATTCTTCTACATGCTATGTCCATGAGTTCATTTGTTTTGATTTTTAGATCCCACAAATAAGTGAGAACATGTGATGTTTATCTTTCTGTGCCTGGCATATTTCACATAACATCATGATCGCCAGTTCTATCCATGTTGTTTTAAATGATAGGATCTCATTTTTTAATGGCTGAATAGTACTCCTTTGTGTATATGTACCACATTTTCTTTAACCATTTACCTGTTGATGAACACTTAGGTTTCTTCCAATTCTTGGCTATTGTGAATAGTGTTGCAACAAACATATGAGTGCAAATATCTCCTTAACATATTGATTTCCTTTCTTTTGGGTATATACCCAGCAGTAGGATTGCTGGATCATATGGTAGCTCAATTTTTAGTTTTTTGAGGAACTTCCAAACTCTTCCCCATAGTAGTTGTACTAATTTACATTCTGACCAATAGTGTACAAGGGTTCCGTCTTCTCTACATCCTCACTAGAATTTATTATTGCCTGTCTTTTGGATATAAGCCATCTTAGCTGAGAGAGATGATATCTAATTGTAGTTTTGATTTGCATTTCTCTGATAATCAGTGATGTTGAGCACCATTTCATATGCCTGTTTGTCATTCGTATGTCTTCTTTTGAGAAATATCTATTTAAATCTTTGCGCACATTTTGATCAGATTATTAGATTTTTTCCTAGTGAGATGTTTGAGCTTCTTATATATTTTAGTAATTAATTTTTTGTCAGATAGGTAGTTTGTAAGTATTTCCTACTATTCTATGGGTTTTCTCTTCACTTTGTTGATTGTTTCCTTAGTTAGGCGGAAGCTTTTTAATTTGATGTAATCCCATTTGTTCATTTCTGCTTTGGTTGTCTGTGTTGGTGGGGTATTGCTCAAAAATCTGTAGCCCAGGTCGGTGTCCTGGAGAGTTTCAACATTGTTTTCCTGAAGTAGTTTTACAGTTTGAGGTCTTAGATTTAAGACTTTAATTGATTTTGATTTGATTTTTGTATATAGTGACAGACAGAGTTCTAGTTTCATTCTTCTGCATATAGATATCCAGTTTTCCCAACACCATTTATTGAAGAGACTGTCTTTTTCCCAGTGTATGGTCTTGTCATTTTTGTCAAGAATGAGTTCACTATAGTGTGTGAATTTTGTTGTTTATATTAATTGTAATATTTAATTTTTTCTAATATTTGAAGTTTTTCTGATAATTTCATTAAAATTTTCAATCTTTATCAAAAATCAATGCAGGATTAGAAACATGTTTTAATAATGAATGTTATTGACTTCTACTTTTGATGGTTTTACCTACTAATGTTATGCTGATGGCTTTTAAATATACATCTAAAGATTAAAATCTCTCTTGAGCTTAAAGGCAAACATCAAATTTCCTACTCTACATATTCAGTTGGAATTTTTTGTAAAATATCATACTTAATATATTCAAAGCTAAACTTGTTAGCAATGTTGCTTGATCTCTATTCAATGCTACTTTTATAACAAATAATATATAATCTTTATTGAATTATTTTATTTTAGGCACCATGCTGAGTGCTTAATAGATATCTCCTCATTTAATCATCAAAGCTCTGTTGAGAAGTAATAAGATAAGTAATAAATAAGAAAATTAAAATGTAACTTGGCCGAGGAAATGTGCTAGCATTTGAAGCCACTTCCCTTATTTACCAAACCCTTGATCCCAACTCCTACTTCTTAATTGTATATACTATCATTATGTATGTTCAAAATTTCTAGATTATTTTTTGCTCTTTCACTTCCTTATGTACAAAGGGCGTGGTCACAAAAGTCAGTGGATTAGATCTCGACAATATTGTATATGTGTGGTTTAATTTTTTAAATTCTCATTGCCTTTAGCTTGCTGCAAACTTATAATTCTATTCTGAACTATTATTGTAGGACCTCCTTCCCTAGTATCTCAATAGCTGTTTGCATTTTCCATTTTCAATTCACTTTTGCTTTCATTGCCAGATTCCATTGATTGCAACACTCATCTTATAATGCAATTATGTGTTCAGATATTTCCAGTTTTATATTTATCCCCACAATAATATTTAAACTCATTTTGTCTGAGTTTAACCAAATCAATCAGTATTAATATAACTAAATATAATTTTACAATCTTATTTTAAAATGTACATAAACAGAAATGACTATAAGACCCATCCCAGCCTCATGTTCTTTCTTTATCATTTCTTTCACTTCTATTTCCATATCTTGAAATTGTACCCATTTATTAAGGCTCTGATCAAATAACAGCCTTTCCTGAAAATCTCCTTAAGTTCAAAACAATTTTTTGCTTCACTGTATTCCCATTGGTAGTTTTGTGTTAAAATTGCATATTATGTATATTTTCTCCTCTACTGAACTCCTGTATGTGCATTCACAAAAAAATCCAATAATGTGTTTCCTATGTATTACACAAACGCTATGGTCAAGAAGCAATTTAATAGATGTAACTAAAACATCTTAATTATGATGAATATGACAAATTTGGCATCTTTGATTTCTCCATAATCCTGTGTAAATGCTTGAAAATTTGTGTTAAATGAACATATAATTACAAAGAGAAATTGAACTTTATCTATAGTCATGAAATGTTACAGAAATTGTGTATTATTTTAAGCTAGAATTAAAAAGTGAAATTATAGCCTCTGTTAAAGTTAAATTTATGATTAGAAATGAGGAAAATTTTTCTTTCACTCTCACAGACTATTTGTGATAGTTCTTAAGAATGTAAATATAATTATAATAATTTATAAAATTAGATGAACAGAAGAATTTTACAAAAACCTTGCTAGATTACAAATTTTCCAATTTCTTTATCTTTGTCAGTGGCACATTGATGTATAAGCCTAAGACTGACAAAAAGAAGAAAACCAGAAAAGAAAGAAAAGTTAAATGAGCAAGGGCATGGTTTCTCGTATTAAATATTGTAAAAGAAGTGTAACCATATAGTAAATGACTGGTAAGAATGCTCCATGAATTTGATCTTTGGTATTTCAAAAAGAAAAGAAGCAGTCTTAATAATTTTAGAAACAAATAGTTAGGAAGCCCTTTAGTTAAACTATAATGACTAACAATCACAATTTATTTCTATGCTATACCGTGAAAGCTATTAATAAGTTCGCAAACTGAGTTCATAATACATATTGATGTCTTTCTGTTTACTCAGCAGGATCCAGTAATATTTTTCATTTGTATTATATGAAATGTATTCCCAAGATGGAAAATACACATATAAGTATAAAAACTCATTATCTATTGGAAAATAATAGTATTTTCATCAACTTTATAGAATTTTAAAATTATAAAACAAAATATGTTAAAAATTCTAGCGTCTGTAAAAATTGTTAATATATTTTGAGGTTTCAGGATTCTGCATGTATCAGGAAACATCAAAATGCATGAGAAATACATTTCTAAGTAGCTTATATATCTGGAAGAATGTATTAAATTTCCCTGGAATATCTGTAAACTGGAAGGATTTAATAATTTACAGGAGATCAAAACCAAACATGACTATATTTACAAAATGGGAGGCAAACTCAAACATCTACAAGCTTTCCAAAGTGCTGTTGTATTTTTAAGTTTTGCCTTAAAAATACAAAAGCAAAACTAGAGCCTAATCACACATTCTCCATTGCTTATTTATTCAATTATTTATCCACTATTCCATTCAGTAATTAATTTAATGCATATTTAATGCATGCCTATTTTGTACCAAACACTAGGGATAATATATACAAGATAAAGTAGATAAATACCCAAATATCCAGACACAGCACATTCTAGATTAAACAAAGTGTCGCAGTCTTAAAAATGAATTACAAACTAACAGTGTTAGGTACAATGCCACAATCATGATTCGTGAAAGAAAAAATTGACATTAGACTTTATTAAAATTAAAAACTTCTGCTTTGTGAAAGAAACTGTTAAGAGAATAAAAAGACATGCCACAGATTGGGAGAAAATAAATGCAGAACATATAACTGAGAAAGGACTTTTATCTAAAATGTACAAAGAACTCATAAACCTCAACCATAAGAAACAAACGACCAAATTTAAAAATGGCAAAAAAATTTTACAACTTTCCCACCAAGAAATACAGATGGTAAATAAGCATATTTAACAATGTCCAGCACCATATATCATTAGTGAACTGCAAGTAAAAATAGCAATAAGATACTACTGTACACTTATTAGAATGACCAAAAGCCAAAAAACCTGACAATATCAAATACTGGCAGTATTATATATTGCTTATGGGAGTGCAAAATTGTATAGCCACTTTGGAAGATAGCGTGCCTTATTTGGATAGTCCCACTGCAGATGTAATTAGCTAAATTAGGTCACACTCCATCTGGGTGGTTCCCTAATTTGACTGGTATCCCTACAATAAGGAGATATTTGAACATATACATGCATACAGGGAGAACGCCATGTGGAAAAGAAGGCTCAGGGTGATGATTCCACAAACCAAGGAATGCCAAAGATGGGCAATGAACAACTTAACACTAAGGTGAAGACATGGAATGTATTTTTCATAGAATGGACTTTTCCTACTATTAGAAGGAACTCTAGTAAAACTCAGATCTCATACTTGAAGCCTCCAAAATTGTGATACAATAAATTTCTGTTGTTTAATTTACTCAGTTTATGGTACTTTCTAGTAGCCCCAGGAAACTAATATACCATATGATCAGGAATTGTACTCTTACGTATTTACCCAGTTGAGTTGAAAACTTACATCTATATAAAAACCTGCTCACAAATGATTATAGCAGCTTAATTCATAATCACCAAGAACAGGAAACAGACAAGATGTTCTTCAGTAAGAAAATGGATTAACAAACTGCATAGTCATACAATTGAATATTATCAGCAATAAAAAGAAATAAGTTATCAAGTTATAAAAAGTCATAGAAAACGTGGCACATATACACCATGGAATACTATGCAGTCATAAAAAAGAGTTCATGTCCTTTGCAGGGACATGGATGAAGCTGGAAACCATCATTCTCAGCAAACTAACATAAGAACAGAAAACCAAGCACTGCATGTTCTCACTCATTAAGTGGAAGTTGAACAATGAGAGCACATGGACACGGAGGGGGCACACAGCATTACACACTGGAGCCTGTGGGAGGGGTGAGATTGGGGGAGGGATAGCATTAGGAGAAATAATTAACGTAGATGACGGGTTCATGGGTGCAACAAACCACCATGGCACGTGTATACTTATGTAACAAGCCTGCACGTTCTGCACATGTATCCCAGAACTTAAAGTATAATAATAATAATAATAATAATAATAATAATAGTAATAATAATAAGATGCTCTTATCACCTAGGAAATTCCAAGAGATTTAGGAGCCCAGAGGCTTCTAACATTCAGGAAACTTCAAAGGTCTTAGGAGCTCTGTGTCAGAAACTAGGGTCAAAGACCACATACTACAACAAAAGATTTTCTTTGTGCTGTTATCTATAAGGCTTTTAGAAACTATGTGCTACGAACAGGGGGAAAATACTAAATATATATTTCTTATTATATCACAATATTTAATAGCATATGTCCTCCAATTTATTTTTTCTTCAAGATTCATCTTGGCTACCCTTGTGCTTTTATATTTCCATATACATTTTAGAGTCAGCTTGTATATATACACACACTCATATTTCCATTGGTATTGCCTGAAATCTATAGATCAATTTGGGTAGAATTAGAATCTTTACAAGTAAGATTATTCCAAACCAAAATGATTTATTTTGATTACTTTCAATATTGTTTTGTCATCTTCTTGAGTAGAAGTCTTATATATTTTTGTTAGGTTCATTTCTAGGTATTTTATATTTCTTAAGTCTATTGTAAATACCACAATATTTAAAATAATATTTGTGATCATATATAAAAGTATATAGGTGAATTTTTTCATATGGTCCATAATTCAGAAACTTGCTCAATTTTATATAAATTTTGTATATTCTATATTATACAAAAATATAAAATTTTGTAAATTTTATATTAATTCTTATGTTTTATATGTATTTTGAAATATGTATATACATAGTCATGTTATCTGTAAATGATGACAATTTTATATACTTTTTATATGGATCTTGCTACACGATAGTAATGAAAATTGTAAATTTCTAGATTAGATGTTAGGGAAAAAGAAGCATTTAACATACCACCTGCTTCCCTTCACTTTTACGTATTATATATTCCTGCCAATGGAAAGTGACATGAATTTCAGAGACACGAATGCCAAGGATAATAGTTTTAAATATGGAAAACTTTTGTGTGCTTGTAATAATATAAAAGCAAATAGTTCACAGTAATATCTACAAACACCCACTTATTTCTCAGTCATTGCTAATAAATATTGACTTACTTTCTGTTTTTATTTTTTATTAACTGCTATATCAAATTACCACAAACTTAGTAGCTTAAGACAACACAAATTTAAGATTTCATAATTTTATAAATCAGCAATCCAGGCTGGGTCTGTTGATTTCCCTTCTATGGGTTTTCTAAAGATGAGATTAAGATGTTGGTGGCTATGCTTTTCATTGGCAGGATCTGGGAAGCATATACTTCCAAGTTCATTCAGGTTGTTGGCAGAATCCATTTCCTTGTGATTGCAGGGCTGAGGTCCCCATTTCCCTGCTGACTGTCAGCTAGTGGATGGCAGTGATTTCTAAAGGCTTCTCTTTGATTCTTGAACATGAGCCTGTATATCTTAGAGCAGCCATGGCACATTGAAAAATCCAGCTTGTAATTACTCTGGCTTCCCCTGATTTCTCATTGCATCTCACATCTGTCTCCAGCCTGGGAAAGTTGTCTGTTTTGAAGGGTTTCAGTAATCATATTGGGCCCATCTAAGTAATATAGAATAATTTCTCTATTTTAATGTCAGTAACCTTAATTACATGTTCAAAGTCCCTTTTGCCATGTGATATAACTGATTTCAAGGGTTAGGGTGTGAACACCTTTGAGGCTAGGGCTAGGGCATTATTCATCCTACCATATTTTTTGCAGGCTCTTAAACAAACTCAAACTGGACTTTTCTCCAAACAGGTAAAGTAATTTAATATTTTTTTTTAGTGTGAATTATTATTTTTTTTCTCCATGGCAATGTCATACCTAATGCATTTCTGCTAGACTATCTACTATGGTCATTCTGTTATTGTCTCCCCACTGTACCATGGTTGTTCTCTCTTAGTATCAACACTCCTTTCTGGTTTTACTGTGGAATGGCCTAGATTTCAATTCTCTCTACCCTTTAGTCTTTAAAGTAGACCCAATCAAAATTATGTATTTATAATTCAAAATGTTCTCTGTATAGAATGTTTTCATCAAACGTCATTATAACAAACACCAAGTAAAGAAATTACCACTATTATCACATAACAAAAGATGAGCTATTTCTCGCCAAATATTTGTTCAGAGAAATATGTTTATGATTTTGTTTTCCTCTTTTTAAACTTCAGCTCTTCATTACATTGTTTTTGTGGGTCTGCTTAACATTATTTACTTAAACATGATGTTACGTGAGAAATACAACCGTCTAGCACTTTCTGGAATGGTTTATGTGAGATTATCATTTCTTCCAAAGATCACAAGGAGAGGCAAACTTCAGGTGTGTGCAGATGTTTCTTCTACTTATTTTTGAATTTCTGACATCCAAAGGGAAGCTGACTCTTCTCTCTATATTGGCTTATTTAATGCAGGAGTCATTATTTTGCCAAATTATAAATGTGCTTTTACTTTTCTGACAGTACCTCTTCTAAAAGCTATGTACTTAAAAATTGCAATTTATCTCTTTCACCTTTTTAATTGAACTGGAAATGTTTTCCTATTATTAAGCCTCACAGCTCTTCTGCACCATATAGGAAGAACTGACAAAGCATCATCAAAAGCACCTTTAGAACAAAGCAATTATGTGGTTTAACACAGTGTCATAACAAGGAGTTGATTGGGAAAATGTTAATCAAAGATTCAGTTGGGTATCAAAAATAATCCCATTATTTAGAAGTTCTGTATTTTTAACTCTAAATTAGTCACTTACTACTTGACTATATGGGTATGTTCTATGTTATAAACTAAAAGTTCAAGGAGGAAGTATTCTCATATTCTATCTCAAATTATAATAGGTTAAGAAATTCAATGAGATATACAATAGAAAAGGCTGGAGGGAAGAGACCCCTCAGGTTTATGTTTAGAGAATATAAATCAGTAAGTCTTATCTGTAAGATGGATACAAGACCCTTCTCTGTCTAAGGAAAGAATGACTCTCAACCCCATCAAAACGTGGGTGAAGGAAATGAACAGACACTTCTCAAAAGAAGACATTTAGCGGCCAACAAACATATGAAAAAAGCTCATCATCACTGGTCATTAGAGAAATGTAAATCAAAACCACAATGAGATACCACCTCACGCTAGTTAGAATGGCGATCATTAAAAAGTCAAGAAGCAACAGATGCTGGAGAGAATGTGGAGAATTAGGAATGCTTTTATGCTGTTGGTGGGAGTGTATGTTAGTTCAACCACTATGGAAGACAGTGTGGCAATTCCTCAAGGATCTAGAACCAGAAATACCATTTGACCCAGTAATCCCATTAGTGGGTATATACTGAAAGGATTATAAATCATTCTACTATAAAGACAGATGCATACGTATGTTTATTGCGGCACTGTTCACAATAGCAAAGACTTGGAAACAACCCAAATGTCCATCAGTGATAGACCAGATAAAGAAAATGTGGCACAAATACACCATGGAATACTATGCAGCCATGGAAAAGGATGAGTTCATGTCTTTTGCAGGGACATGGATGAAGCTAGAAACCATCATTCTCAGCAAACTAACACAAGAACAGAAAACCAGACACCACATGTTCTCACTCATAAGTGGGAGCTGAACAATGAGAACACATGGACACAGGGAGGGGATCATCACACACTTGGACCTGTTGAGGGGGCACAGGGCTAGGGGAGAGATAGTATTAGGATAAATACCTAATGTAGGTGACGGATTGATGGGTGCGGCAAACCACCATGGCACGTGTATACCTACGTAACAAAACTGTACGTTCTGAGACATGTACCCCAGAACTTAAAGTATAATAATAAAAGAAAGAATGACTCTCAAAGATGTGTCCAAACAGGAAACTTTGTAAGCAAATAGGAACTCAAAAAGTTAAACAATTTCTCAAAGTGACACAATCTTTCTTAAAAACATAGTATTCAATTCTGTGAAGCTAGGTGAAAATATAAGTATTCAAAACAGCTTATATAAAAATGTATGTTATATATAATATTTATGTAGCACATACAGAATAAATTCTATGCAATAAAAATTTTTAATTTAATATGTAATTTATATAAATATATAGTACAGCCAATCTATCCATCCATCTATTGCGAAAGATACAATGAAAGAAACTTCTGCTGTATTCACTTTGTCTCACTGAGTGATAGCATTATGTGTAATTTTCATTTTTATGATCGTCTGTATTTTCCAAATTTTTTATAGTGACCAAATATTATTTTCATGAATCTTTCTTTACTCATCTTGGTATATACTCACATCTAATATTATATGTGGTAATAATATATAGAAGATGGGTCTTTGGGAACTTATTTATCTGACGTAGGTGTCTTGATGATTCTCAGTAATAAGAGAATTGTTAAAGAAATTATTCTATTTAGAGGATAATTTAAAATGTATGTATTGTATCAAAGAGTATTAAATAAAATAAAATTGAATTAACAATATAATATTAAGTAAAATTGTTATATATGCTATATATGTAACATTCATATGAAAAAAGTAATATGGGATGCTTTTTTTCAAGCATGTATTACTGTAATGTCATAGTTATGAGGCTCAGCAGAGAAACAAAAGCCATTATAACATGAAAATTTTTAATTCATTTTCTTTTGATACAAAAAATACGTATAAAAGTAAAAGTAAATAGTACCAATTGTTTGTTCTTTTTACTTTTCAGAACTTTGTTTTAAAAAGCAATAAAATAATATGCCAAATTATTTGAGTTTATATATATATTTTACTCTTTCAAAGAAGTTAAACAAAGGTTTATATTTATTCATAATATTATATAGCTATTGTTCTTAAAAACTACGTGAACATATAACCATTATTGCAATTTTCCTCTTCAAATAAATAATATTACCTTGAATCAATAGCATATTCTCTAGGTTAATACTCTTTAGTCTACAAGGCAAAAGAATTCCAATTGTAATGGCAAGGCAGAGTGGGTGAAGATATACATACTTATTTAGTTATGAAGATTTTATTGTCATTTGGTTTAGTGAATAAAGATTCTTATATCTATTAAAAGAAATAAATCTCACTAGCAATAGAGGTATAATGGTAGACTTTTATATATTAGAAATATGTACACTGTAAATACCAGCCATAAGGCTTTACTCAAAGAGGCACAAATAACTCTAATTAACAATAACTGACTGTGTAAAATATTAACAGAACGTAATATTTAAAAAAAGAGTCAGAGAAACACAGGGAGAATGGTATTACCTGAAAGAAGACAGGGCCTTTGTTCCTTATACAGATATATGAAAAATCCTATCCCAGGAGGATGATGTTGTCATAAAAATACAACAAACGTAATCCTAGCACTTTGGGAGGCTGAGGCGGGTGGATTGCCTGAGCTCAGGAGTTCGAGACCAGCCTGGGCAACACAGTGAAACCCCGCCTGTACTAAAATACAAAAAATTAGCCAGGTGTGGTAGTGTGCGCCTGTAGTCCCAGCTACTTGGTAGGCTGAGGCAGGAGAATTGCTTGAACCCAGGAGGCCAGGAGGCAGAGGTTGCAGTGAGCTGAGATCGCACCACTGCACTCCAGCCTGGATAACAGAGTGAGGCACCATCTCAAAAAAAAAAAAAAATGGTAATATTAGATGTATTCCTGTTATAAGTTAGATTTACTCCAGATCAAATTATTTGTTAGTTTTTATATCAGAAAAATATTTGAACTATTTAAATCAATTTATATGATATTTTACTTTAAAATAAGTGTTTATCTTATATGATATCTGTGATCTCTCAAAATGTACTCTTGAAAAATTGATAGAATTTATCTTATTAAACTATTCAAATTTCTAATTTATTATCTTTCCATCCATGTTCTTTTTCTTGTGGTTTCAAGATGATTAATATGTTCAAGTGAAAAACTTTAAGTTCTAAATATGACAAAAAAATAAGTGCCTAAGTAAGTGGGAAAAAATAAAAACAAAAATAAGTGCCTAAATAAGTGGGAAAAAAACAAATAACCTATTATCCAAAAATCACAACTGAGACGGTGTGTGAATTAAAAGGTAACTATTACGTAAGACATAGTCATCCCAAACAAACGTAATGTGCCTCTGAACAAAAGTCACAACATTTGGTGAAAAGATGTTCTAGATACACTCTAATTGGAACTGTTTATTCTTCTAATTACCAAAATTTCCCACCCCTTTCTTTTTATAGCTATACTATTTTACTCATATTCCAAATAGATATACCATTATCAAAAATAAATAACAACTAAAAAGAACTTAAATAAGACCAATGCATAGATATTGAAGCAAATCATGTGGGGGAGGAGTGGGAAAAAGAGCAAGAAAATAAAGATTGTTATATATTAAATAATGTATTTGAAAGGTTTTTAAATAAAGCTAAACAAATGCATAAACAATGATTACAAACAACAAAAAATATTATAACTGTAGCATGATTAAGAGAAAACATAATGAGAAATGATTGAAAGGTTGAGGCACAAAACAGATAGAGATAAACAAGTACTCAGTAACTTTCATTTCATACCAGAAGACAATATATATCTGTCCCAAATTGAATACGTATTTAAAGAAACCAAAATCAATTCTCTCAGTCTGCTAATCTTTCTCATACATTTTTACCTTTAGAGAGATATTTCAGAAACGAGTATCTCTTATTACAAGGAAAATATGATGTAAAATGACAATTTTTATTGTGTTGTCTTTAAATGGTATTTCTGTATTTAAATGGTATTAAGCAAGGTTTTTACATGTTAGTAAAACAATTATAGTCTTTAGTCAAATTATTTTAGTTGTCTATTTATATCTGTGTATATGCATGTAAGGAAGTTTACAATTATGGTAATCAGATATTAATTTATTTCTAGGTGATAGAGTTTGGGAGTGATACATTTATTTAGAGTTTTCTCTGTTGCCTGTATTTGTATATTATTATAAAATTCAATTTTTAAACTACCTTAAATATTCATAGGGCAAAAATGTCAAGTTTCAAACAGCTTTTATTGGAGTGAATCTACTCACAAACTCTCAGAATAATAGAAAACATTCTTGAGTACAATCAACTCTAGTGCCTAATCTAAAATTGTGAAATATCATATGCTTATTTCTAAACCAAAAGTCCTTTAAACTCCTGGATTTACTGCATCAAACTTGATATGTACCCTTAACAGTTGTTGGGTATCCTCAGAAATTTATATACATACATTGCACTGTAACTACAATTAACAAGCAACTCATTGAATTACTATTGCAGAAACAGAATCATGTTGACTTAGCTTTTACTTAAAGTAGTTCTGTGTAAAAAAAAAATAAATACAGAAATATTCATTTTGCAGGTTGCATTATACTGAGGATGACTGAAGATCCACTACAAACTGACTGGAAGTTGGAGGTCCAGTTAAGGAGATGCCAAAGGTTTGCACCTTATATTATACTTCACACATTCCCAGATGTCTGCCAACCAGTTAGTCAGAAATTGGCAATTGAAGTGAATTGAAAAGTGACTGAATTTCAGGAAAATCTATAAATTAGTCATTAGTTTTTTTTCTGTGAGCCTCTCTCAATTGCAGTTTTGAACTCTCTAGTCACTTCATAAAGTATTTTAATATACAAAAAATTATAATGAAATGGTAAAATAGCTGAGACAGTGTGTGAATTAAAATGTAACTATTACATAAGACATAGTCATCCCAAACTGAAACGTAATGTGCCCTCAGAACAAAAGTCACAACATTTGGTGAAGAGATGTTCTAGACACACTCTAATTGGAACTGTTTATTCTTTCAATTACCAAAATTTCCCACCCCTTTTTATAGTTATTCTATAAGTATACTTTAAGTTGGTTATATGTGAAACCCTAAGTTACATCCAGTAATATCAAAATCATATAAAGTATTACTTTTTGAACCAAATACAATATTTATTATTGGCAAACATATCAAACTATCATCGCTTATCTCTTTTTCATCATATCTGAAAAGTTTTGCATTATGTTTTAAGTAATAAAGAAACAATATGTAATAAGCAATAGAGGGTGTTATTAGTATATATGTTAAGAATTTAATTTGTCTGCTTGTGCATGGGGACTTTTTAGTTACCTAAGAATACTAGTTGAGAAGCACACACCAGTGAGTAACACACTAGACTAGCAGTTGGTACAGCTGGGAAATCTAAAAACCCGGAACCAAAAGACAGTAGAATGTACTGGTTCCAGTAATTCAATTCTATTGAGTATAGAAGCCTGTCCATTTCTATTTCAGAAATTTACATTGTTGTCAAGCAATCCTCTTTATCACATACAAAACTCACTAATACCCATTCAGAAAATAAAGGCAGGCAAATTTGGATCAAATAATTCATGTTTCAGTCGCTAAGTCGACAGTCTCTAGCCTCATGTGAACAGCTGCTTTCATCAGAGCACGATCATCAGCTACCAGGTTTTGTTAGACATAATCAATAAGTGAATCAAAATCAAAACAAAGAGATATGTATATATAAAACAAGAGAACCAAATATACATGTTAGGAATTTATTCAAAACTAAACATTATTGTAATACTGGTAAAATAGTTGGTTATATGTGAAACCCTAAGTTACATCCAGTAATATCAAAATCATATAGAGCATTACTTTATGAACCAGAAAATAGAAAATTTGTACATCACTCCTTTACTAAATCTACTGCTTTGCTTAATCACAGGAATATATTATAAAAATAATGAACAAATTTGAACCATCTAACCATAAAGTGTTTCCATTTAGCGTAATCAGAATAGAAACAAATGAATATTTAAATGTAAAAACTAAATGCAAAAGATATAGATCCATTTAAGTAATTCAAATCAATCACGCAGTTAAGTTGCACAAGATATTTCCAGTTCTTTCAAACGACCTCATTTTTGTTTTATTTTAATTTTTGTATTTCAAAGCAAAGCAGCTCAAGTTGATGTGGCTTCATTTGCCTTTCTAACCTTTCACACATAGGTTGGCACTCAGAATATTTGTTGAATGAATTAATGCTATTTGTACAATATTTATTATTGGCAAACATATCATCACTAAAATTTAGAAGACTCTGTCCTGTTTACATTCAAGATAAATCATAACAGGCAGTCATATTACAAGTATTATCCAACAGTTCAATGTGTCTTAATTAGATGACACACATGCACTAATAAAAGAATAGAGACTAGTCTTCCA
This sequence comes from Mandrillus leucophaeus, assembly GCF_000951045.1. Classification (NCBI taxonomy): domain Eukaryota; kingdom Metazoa; phylum Chordata; class Mammalia; order Primates; family Cercopithecidae; genus Mandrillus; species Mandrillus leucophaeus. The sequence goes on from NW_012103832.1 coordinate 2,532,804, forward strand.
TGGTTTAAGTTAGAAGGACTGAATAAGACTCTGAATATTTTAATTACTTTTCTAACATAACATTTAAATCTGTTCCACACTAACTAAAGTCTTTCAAAGGACCTAGTATCAGAAAAGTGGTTTATCTTATTTTTTTAAAAGTAAGTTGACTCTCCTAAATGTCGAGTTTATTACATATATAAGTGCAACCAAGAAAAAAGTCATTACAATCATCAATAAATACAGAAAATTTATTGAGGAAAGATTGGTTTTATTGTGACTAACAATATTAGAAACTGCATGACAAAAATCTCTAACCCATGATTCATAATGTAAGTAATGGTGATATGGACTGTGTAAAGACTAAGAAAGCTCACAATTAAATTATTGATCTCAGAAAGTTGCAAAAGTGTTATTTATATCATAATTATCTGCTTAATGTAAAGTCTAATTGTGGTATATTTTATGATGACAGAATAAATTATAATGGGGAGAAAAATGAAAATATTTTCAATTCCCAAAATATATAGATTTACTTGTTGTAGTACATTCATAGATAGCACCTTTCCTCGTAATTAATTAACATTTGATTGAATTTCCTAATATTACAGATTTGTTAACATACAAAACCTGCATAATTTGTGTAGACTTTTTCCCATTACGCATGAATGTAATTATCCCTTATCTTTCAACACAGCCAAGTCCTGTAAATATAATTACAAATTTTATGTTTACTCAAGCATAAAAAACCCATAAAATTAATACTGTATTTATCCTCTTACGTTTTTCAGTTATTAAAAATACACGAGAGATTTCTTCAATTTATCCTCTATGATTATAATTTCTAGCTAGAATTAATTTTTACCTCGATTTTCAAACTTTAACATGGGACCTACATGTATTCAAACTTAAGGCAGTTAGAAGTTTGTGCTTCTGACATTCATAAGGACTGACTTTGGATTAGAAATCTCAACAACTAGAAAATTGGAAGTATTAAAATTAATTTGGCAAATCATGTTTAGCCAATAAACCAAAGAAGTCACTCAGGGAAATACATACTAGAGAAATGTTTTCAAAAAATGCCCTGTGAATTCTCAGGTCTCTTTACTTCCTAATACCTCAGTATGAAACTATTAAGCATATTAAGTAATAGTAGAATTTGTCATGAAAAGCCTTTTCACTGCAAGAGAGATAAAGCCAATGATTTTTAACATGCTTTTTAAAAATTCAAGGGTTCAATATGAGTACCATCATAATGCCAAGAAATCTATGTTAATGAATTCTAAAACCTGTGAAATTTTGATGAACACTAAAGAGTGATCAATTTTTATCTGAGAAAAAAATATAACTAATCAATCAATGTGACTTTCAGAGAACCAAGTGACAGCCCTGATACTTATTATATTGTTTGTATTTGTTGTGATTTACTGATGAATATTACGTCTGCATTAAGCACGTAAAATTTCTATATTTGATATTTGGCCTGATTCTCAAAGTAACGTATGAAGCATAAATAATGATCAACTCCTGAAACAGAACTTGGAGGAAGTATTATTATATCTAAGATAGTATATAGTTACTTCCAATGCTAATTGTTAATTTATATTATGATACAGTACTTTCATAGATTTGAAACCACGTTTTGTAAAATACATTAATTGGATATTGTAATTGAGATATCTGGTTTTTATTTACATTTCAAAAAAATTAATAAATACCTAAAAAAGTTTATTTTGTGCCAGGTTCATTTCCAAGCACTTGACAAATAATTGTTTACTCTTCATGACAACATTATCTCCATTTTACTTTATTTTATTTGTTTTATTTTATTTTTGTAATTTTATTTGAGTTCAGGGGTACATGTTCAGGTTTGTCACATAGGTAAACTTGTGTCATGGGGATTTTTTGTACAGATTATTTCATCATCTAGGTATTAAGCCTAGTACCCATCAGTTATTTTTCCTGATCCTCTCCCTCTTCCCACCCTCCACTCTCCAATAGGCTTCAGTGTGTGTTGGAGCCTGTCTGTCCATGTGTTCTCATAATTTAGCTCCCTTTTATAAGTGAGGATAGGTAGCATTTGTTTTTCTGTTCCTGTGTTAGTTTGCTAAATATAATGGCCTCCAATTCCATCCATGTCCCTGGAAAGGACATGATCTTGTTCTTTGTTTATGACTGCATAGTATTCCATGGTGCATATGTGCCACGTTTTCTTTATCCATCCTATTATTGATGGGCATAAAAACTGAGTCACATAGAGGCTATATAAATTGCTTAAGGTTACACAACTATGAAGTAGGAAAGTTGGGTTTCAAATAAAGGTAGTTTGGTTTCTAGAGTCTATGAACTACTGTGCTATTCAGTGTTTTTGAGTCACAATATGAGAAAAAACTTTGTCTCTTACATTGTCTCAGAGGTACTAATAATGCTGTTTCTTTCTAAATTTTGCTCACTAGTTTTTCAAGTCGTACTAATATTTTATATCTGTATTATGTTTACTCCCTCTGAAATGGCAAATATGGTATAGAAGACACATCTTCTATACCATCTTCATGTACTGTAGTATGTGTCAATCCACTTACAGATTATTTTAACAAAAGTCATTTTGGAGAAATGCCAATAGAATGGAATTAGTCAAATGGTTAAATTTGCATGATTGTAGAGATAAGAGGTCTCACAATTGTCTCATTGTCTCAAAGATGTTTTTGATAATGAATTCAATTTTTTAATAGACATGGGTCTCAGACGTTTTGCTTCTTCTTAGGTCCATTTTGAACCTCATATTGTTTTTCAAAATTTGGCCATTTCATATGAGTTTCTGCATTTTCTGGCATAAAACTACACATAATATTGCTGTTTCTTTTAATAAGTAAAGTCTAGTTCAAGCTTTTTCATCCTTGATACTAGTGATTGGATTGGTATACTGTTTTTATTTCGATCAATTCTAGCTATAAGATTGCAAATATTGTTCATCTTTATAAATAACTAACATTAATTTTTGCATTAGTAATTTGATCCATGTGTTTGGGTTTTCTTGATTGTTCCTCTTATGTTTATAATTTCCTTCCTTCTACTTACTTTGTTTTCACTTTGCTCTTCAGTTTTCTTTTTTTTTTTTTTTTGAGACAGAGTCTCACTCTGTCACCAGGCTGGAGTGCAGTGGCGCAATCTCTGCTCAGTGCAAGCTCCGCCTCCCGGGTTCACGCCATTCTCCTGCCTCAGCCTCCCGAGTAGCTGGGACTACAGGTGCCCACCACCATGCCTGGCTAATTTTTTGTATTTTTAGTAGAGACAGGGTTTCACCGTTTTAGCCAGGATGGTCTCAATCTCCTGAACTCGTGATCTGCCCGCCTTGGCCTCCCAAAGTGCTGGGATTACGGGCGTAAGCCACCGCGCTTGGCCTGGTTTCCTTACTTCTTGAGGAAGAAAACTTAGGTCTTTCATTTTGTATCTTTATTCTTCTAAATTTAATTATTTAAAGCTATGAATTTCTCCCTAAGTACTGTATTAGTTGCAAATTACATATTTTGGCATGTTGTATATTTACTATTATACAGTTCAGAAAGCTTTGTAATTTTTCCTGTGATTTGTTCCTTGACCCATAAATTATTTAGATGTGTTTTATTTAATATTTTCCTAGATAATTTATTGTTAATCATTTCTAAATAAGTTCCACCGTGGTGAGAGAGCAAACTATATAATTTCAATCTTTTTACATTTATCGAGACTTGTTTATGACATAACAGATGACTTATATTGATGAGTTTACCAAGTACACTTAAAAAGAATATGTAGTTTGCATTTGTTGGGTATAGCACACTTTAAATATCAATTAGATCAAATTGATTTATAGTGGTGTCCAAATCTTCTGTGTCATTACTGATGTTTTTTTCTAGTTCTATCAGTAGATGAGAATTGTTCCATCAATTTCTGGAGTTAAAGTTCACAATTACAAAATCATGCATCATTTTTGTTAAGTGCATGCATATTTAAAATTTTTGTCTTCCTGTCCAGTTTGTTATCATGAAATGTCTTCCTTTACCTCCAATAATACTTTATCTTGAAGTCTATTATGTTAAGTCTATTATATATATATACTGTACTCTTATGCTTTCTAGTTTTGAGGCACAACTGTTTCTATTCATTTACTCCCAAATGTTTCTGTATTTAAAGCATGGCTCTTGTAGGCATCAGAATATTAAATCTGGCCCTTTTATTTACTCTAAGAAACTGTTTTTTAGTTAAAATATTTAGAGCACTGACATTAAGTGTTATTGAAATGGTTGGGTTTAGATCTATTATTTTATTACTCAATTTCTGCCTGTTCCATATGTTCCTTTTTTCCTCTGATCTGCCTTTCCCATTTTCTTTAAGCAGTATTTGAATATTATTTGGAATTCCACTTTACCCCATTTATTGACTTTTTGTATCCTGTTTTTATTATTTTGAAGAGCTTGTTCTGAAGACTACAATATATATCCCTAACCTTTCAGTTTTCTTGAAGTTAATATTGTACCACTTCATATAAAATGTAGAAAACTCCCAATAAATTGTCATTTTAGCTTGAAACAGTCCTTTGTATTCTTTTTTTTTTTTTTTTTTTTTTTTTTTGCAGTTGTAAGATTATTTTAATAGAGTGAGTTCTTCATTCCTTCATGGTAATCCAAGTCTCCTTGTGGTACAAGTTCCCTCAGCCTGAAAAACACACTTAAGCATTTTTTTGTAGTTCAGATCTGCTAATGAGAATCCCCTCCGTTTTCTTTTCTTTTAAAATATTATTTCAACTTCATTTCTGACATATTTTCACTAAATATAGAATTCTAGGTCATTCCATTTTTTCTTTCACAAATTTAAAGACTTCCATAGTCTTTTGCCCTTAATGATTTCAGATGACAAATCTATGCATATTCAAATTGTTGTTCCATTGTATATAATTGGCCTTTTTTCTCTGGCTTCTTTCAAATTTTTTTTAAAAGGAGTATCATGTGACAATTCGGTTTTATTTTTCAGTATATCCTGTTTTGCATGCACTGTGCTGCTTGTTGATGTACGTTCATGTCTTTCAGAAAATATGAAAGATTTTCGGTTGTTACTTCATTTTTTCCCTTACTCTCTTGTGCTGATCCTGATACCATTTAAGATGATTGTTAACATGTTTGGATTAAAAAGATTTAAATTTAAGACATTAGTAACAAATCCTGCTAATCTTCAATTTCACCTAATCTTTGGCCACTATTTCTAAGATGATCAGTCAGAGTCAACTGCACGCAAGTCCAGCAAGTAGGAAATGATGAATATAAATTGTTCCCCTCTGATACTCTCATTAGTTTAAGAGGTGTTAGAGCTGTAATGAGAAAAAGAGTTCTGCTTGTTCTAGTTTAGTATGATTTGAGTGAAGGAGATACCAAGGGAGGCTGCCGCATTACTCAGTTGTGTGCATAATGCAAACTCACAAAAAAGTCAACAAACAGTTCGATGTTCACACAGAATATAGCTCACCTATCTGATAATTAAAAATAACACTTGAAATTCTGGTTTTCTTTTGTCTTTTTCCTTAACTGATGAAGTCATATGAGCTGCTTCTCTTTTACGATTATATGGATCTGTTTCCCCGTGTTACATCTTACAAGACCATCACTACCTAAAGTTATTTATTCTAGACAACTTCTAGGATAAAGCTTTTTAAGTAAGGTGCAACCTTTCATTTCTGTATCATTATACATCATACCAACTTGATGATCGCTACTGAGGATTCCACAAAGTTTGCCTTCTCTTTGGGAGCTGATTCTCAGCAAAGATAATTATATCCTTAGAGAAAAAATGGCAGTATTTTATATATATGTATAATCAATATGTAATACCAAAAAGAACATCTTAAAACATTTTTCCAAAGGAGGAGGCACAGCAGGATGGACAAATAGCACTCTTCCGTGCTTGTCGCCCAACAAGAGCACCAAATTGAACAACTATATGCCAGAAAAGGCCTTCATAAAAACGAAAAAAATCAAGTAAGTGATCACAATACCTGGGTTTAACATAATATTAAAAAAAAGAGGTATTGAAGAAGGTGGGAAAGACAGTCTTGCATTGTCTGTACCACCCTTCCTTAATTCCTCATCAGTGCCACATGGATAGAGCATCTGTGTACTTGAAGAAGGTGAGTGTGGGTCTTTGCATTGGAACCCAGTGATTCTTTTTCACAGTAGAACACATCACAGGGAAGAAAGAGGATGCATTTAGATCAACCCTGGGCTAGAAGGGAATTCACAGACCCATTTTAAGGAAACCAAGTCTTGGCAAGCTGCACCACCAGCTGACTAAAGTGGCCAAGATCCTGGAATAAATATGAGTGGCTGTCAGGCCACAAAAATTGCAGTCTTTGGGCCAGACCTGGTGCTGCCCTGATGTTAAATGCAGTGGACATGGGGTGTATGCAACCCAGTGGTGACGCCAGCTCTAGCAGCCAAAGGAGTATCTATATCCCTCATACCCAGATTCCAAGCTGTACAGCTCAGAGAGAACTCCTTATCCTTGGGAAAAGGAGAGGGAAGAGTACAGAGGACTTTGTCTTGCAATTTGGGTACCAGCTCAGCCATAGTAAAATAAAGAACCAAGCAGATTCTTGAAACCCCTGATTCTAGGCCTTAGCTTCTGAATGGTGTTTCAAATCAAAATAGATTAAAGATTTAAACCTAAGACTTGAGCTCATAAAAATACTAGAATAAAACTTGAGGAAACATTCCAAGACATGGATTTGGACAAAGATTATTTTGAGTAAAGCCTCAAAAGCACACGTAACCAAAGCAAAAATGGGCATATCAAGCTAAAAAGCCTTTGCACAGTGCAAAGAACAATCAATGGAGTAAAGAGACAATCCATATAGTGAAATAAATTATTTGCAAACTGAATATCTGACAAGGGATTAATAACTAGAATATATAAGGAGCTCAAATGATGCAATTGCAAAAAAAAAATCCAATTTAAAAATAGACAAAAGTTCTGAATAGGCATTTTTTAAAGACATTCAAATGGCCAGCAGGTATATGAGAAAATGCTCAAAATTACTAATCATTAAAGAAATGCAAAGAAAACCACAATGAGAAATTATCTCACTCCAGTTAAATAGCTTTTATCCAAACTACAGAAAATAATGAATACTGTCAAGGAAGTGAAAGAGGAACCCTCATACATTGTTGGTGGGAGTGTAAATTAATACAGCCATTATGGAAAACAATATGAAGGTTCCCCAAAAACAAAAAATTGAACTATTATATGATCCAGCAATCCCACATCTGGGTATGTATCCAAAAGAAAGGAAATCAGTGTATGTAAGTGATATATACACTTCTGAGTTCACTGCAGCACTATTCACAATAGCCAAGATATGGAATCAGTCTAAATATCCATCAACAGATGAATAGATAAAATATGGCATATATACACAGTGGAACATTATTAAGCCATAAAAAAAGAATGAAATCCTCTCATTCGCAACCACATGGATACAACTGATCAACATGATGTGAAGTGAAATAAGCCAGGCATAGTAAGACAACTACTGCATGATCCCACTCAAATGAAGAAACTAAAAAAAAAAAAAATTGAACTCAAGAAGATAGAGAGTAAAATGATGGCTACCAAAGGCTAAGAAGGATAGCACGGAGTTGGGAGATAAAGTGGGAAAGGTTAATAGGTACAAAAATAGAGTTAGATAGAATGAATAAGATCTAGTATTTGGTAGCACAATAGGGTGACTATAGTTAGCACTTTACTGTATATTTAAAATAACTAAAATAGTTGAATTGAAATGTCTCCAACACAGAGAAATGGTAAATGCTTAAGGTGATGGATATGCTAATTACCCAATTACCCTGATTTGATCCATCATTACACATTATATGGTTGTATCAAACTATCACGGATACCTTATAAATATGTACAACCATTATGTACCCATAATAATTTTAAAAAATATTTTTCCCATAAAACACAATCTAGAAAAATAATGTATTGATAAAGAATCTGCAGTTAGTAGATACAGCTTTAATTTTAAAATAGATTTTTATTTTTCCTGGTATTCTGAATACAGAAATATTATAAGAAACTCTCATATAATACTTTATCCAATTCCAGATTCACGAGGCTGCCATATTGCCTCTTAGCGGCCATAATACTCCCTTAGAACTGCTGATCGAGATCTTAATTTATTGGAAGGAAAAACGGCTTTAGACAATTGTGTTCACTCATTTGCTTTTTAATGTTTCTGGGGAGTGGTTTAATTTACTCTGGAACATCTTGTCCATTGTGCAGCAACATGAATATCTGATACTCTAAATAGACAAAGAACTTTTAGCTATGTTGCCTGAATATCTCATTTAACTAATCAAATAAAAATATCATAAATTTGACATTTTAACTACACATTAAATGAGACAATTTGTCAATATATTATCATTTCTCAGGAATAAGAAATTCTTCAATTGATTTATTTTTGCCTAATCTGTGGCTTATTAAAAAATTCCTGAAAGTTGACACCATTTATATTAATCAAGTAAATCCACATAGTAAATAAAGTAAATGATTACAGTGTTATTCATTTAATAACGTTGGGAATATAAATTATAGATCAATGTTTACAATAGCCAGTTAATTTAGAACACTAGAAATATCGCAAATGGTTAGTGGTGGGAAAATGAAATAAACTAGTCTGACAAAAGTTTTATTATTTAACAACCTATTTTGCTACTGTGGATGGTGAAGTGTTGTCTGGATGAGCCCTAAAGTAAAATAACCACGCAGGTAAACACTATCAATATCTGAGTCATTGTATTCTCATTCTTGCAGTGTTTTGTAGCAGTTTAGAATAACTTTATTTTATAATTTTATTTTTAAAACCTTATTGAATAGCCTTGTTAAAATTTACAAAGTTAATATAACTTATAAGGTTTTTTTTTTAAGCAAAAAAAATTTTTGGAACTGATTATTTAAATAAGTATTACTGGTCTAATATAAAACTCTGCCTAAAACACTTGAGTACTTTACATTTACACTTTAACTTTTAACTATTGTTATTATTTTTGAAGAGATAGGGTCTCGCTCTGTCACTCAGGCTGGAGTGCAGTGGCGCCATCTCGGCTCACTATAACCTCCGCCTCCTGGGTTCAAGCAATCCTCCTGCCTCACCTTCTCAAGTAGCTGGGACTATAGGTGTGCGCCACCACGCCCAGCTCATTTTTGAATTATTTAGTAGAGATGGGGATTCACCATATTGGTGGGGCTGGTCTCAAACTCCTGACCTCATTTGGTCCGCCTGCCTCGGCCTACCAAAGTGCTGGGATTACAGGCTTGAACCACCATGCCTGGCCTACACTTTACTTTTTAAAGATTAGAACAATAATAAGATAGGCTGTTTCCATAATGTCTTAAGTAAATAATCCCATTAGTTGGTAAGGATTCAAGAAATCAGATAACTGTGGTGTAGAGAAAATTAGTATCATCTTCCATGTGTTCCACCCAATATAATTTTTCTTCCTGCAGCATTCCTGATAGATGTTTATTGATTTCCAGTGTTATTCAAACAGACAAGGTCATTATCATAAGCAGTAGCTTATTTCATTATTGCATATGTTTATTAGCTATTGTTGAATTAAAAAAACCCATCAGTATTTAAAAGCTTAAAACAACAAACATTTAATTAGCTCACAAGTCTTAGGAGTACCTGAGGGATGGAAAGTCTTGCTCATGCATCTTTCAATAGCTGCTGCTGCGGTGGATCCATTTGTTAATTTGGAATGGATACTCTCAAATGTCTAGGGCTTCTTAGGCTGAATCAGCTAGCTCAGTTCTACTCTGCATGGCCTTTTGTTCTCCAGCAAGCTAGCTTGTGCTTGTCCACATGGCAGGCACAGGGGTTCAGAGATAGAGAATGTATTGAAGGCTCCTTGAGGACTAGACTTGGAAGTGATACACTGTCACTTCTGCCGTATTCTATTAGACAAAGCAAGTCAAAAGGCCAGTTCAGATTCAAAGGATGGAGAAATAGACTGTGCCTCTTGAATATACGAGTTGAAAATTCACATTGAAAAGGATCATATTTTCATATATTTCTTTTATAAGGAGACCCATCTCATGTGCAAAGACACACATAGGCTGAAAGTAAAGGGATGAAGAAATATTTACCAAGCAAATGGAAAGCAAAAAAAAGCAGGGGTTGTAATCCTAGTCTCTGATAAAACTGATTTTAAACCACAAAGAAAAAAGGACAAAGAAGGGCATTATATAATGGTAAAGGGATCAATTCAACAGGAAGAACTAACTATCCTAAATACATATACACGCAATACAGGAGCACCCAGATTCATAAAACAAGTCCTTAGAGACCTACAAAGAGACTTAGACTTCCACACAATAATAGTGGGAGACTTTAACACCCCACTGTCAATGTTAGACAGATCAACGAGACAGAAAATTAACAAGGATATTCAGGACTTGAACTCAGCTCTGGACCAAGCAGACCTAATAGACATCTACAGAACTCTCCACCCCAAATCAACAGAATATACATTCCTCTCTGCCCCACATAACACTTATTCTAAAATCAACCACTTAATTGGAAGTAGAACACGCCTCAGCAAATGCAAAATATTGGAAATCATAATGAACAGCCTCTCAGACCACACTGCAATCAAATTAGAATTTAGGATTAAGAAACTCACTCCAAAAATGCACAACTACATGGAAACTGAACAACATGCTCCTGAATGACTACTGGGTAAATAATGAAATTAAGGCAGAAATAACAAAGTTCTTTGAAACCAATGAGAATAAAGAGACAATGTACCAGAATCTCTGAGACACAGCTAAAGCAGTGTTTACAGGAAAATTTACAGCACTAAATGCCCACAGGAGAAAGTGGGAAAGATCTAAAATTGACACTCTAACATCACAATTAAAAGAACTAGAGAAGCAAGAGCAAACAAATTCAAAAGATAGCAGAAGACAAACCTGGAGGATCATAGATTTTTAAAAGGGAGGGAAATAATTGAGACATTTTGCAGTAAATTCACCACAATATATTTTGTTTACGAAGTTCTTTAAAATATTAAGCTGAGCCTTTATCCTCTTAAGTGCCTTTTTAGGAACACAGACACATAGTCTAACTTCCTTTCTCCATGAATTTTAGTATTAGATTTATATCTTCATAGGGTGCATTCCTCCACCATTCCTCTCATGAGTTCTTACCATCCTAGTGGCTTTACTCCATAAGCTATTCATCAAGACTCCTATTCGTATTTGACTTCCAGAACTAAAATCACAGCGGCTGATATAATTGAAAAATAAAGGATAAAGAAAGGCATTTAATTTCAGTGATATGGATAGTCTCTTTCTACTAACCCAATCAAAGAAGTTGGGTTAAGCCATATATTAATGGCTCAGTTCAGTTTCAAAGACTTATCAAACAGGTTCCACAAGCAAAGCATGATGCTTGCATCAGATGCACAAGATAAAAACAAAGCAATAGTCCCTGCCATCAAAAAGCTTACATGTAATAGAAAAAGTAATCCAACAATCATATCATTTCCAATGTGGTAATGATTAAGCCTGAGATATGCATAGGGTTCCAGGGAGAAGAAAAGGGTATAATATTTTTAAAGTATTACTAATAATTACCACTTAGGTTAACCTGCCCCCAAATTACCAGAAAATGGAAAAAAAAAAAAACCCAGATTTTGAAATTAGATCAACCTAACAGTATGAGCCATACGATCAAAGTAATTTTCCAATATTATCAATTGCCATAAAATCAACATTTTTTGATTCCAAAGCCATAAAATATATTTTAAGAGGGGATACAAGATTTAATAGTGATCCTTTATTGCATCTTGCTTGTTTCAACCAAGTTTTCCAATCATTTCAAGTACAAACTCTGTTGATTTTTATCTGAGCAATGTCTTTCCATTTAAAACCCACATTCAATGACAATCATATTTTTCTTTAATTTTGAAACTTTGCTCTCCAAGGAGAAAGTAATAAAGTAATATAGAATTTCTCTAGAGATTGCTTCCCATTTTGTCCCAGAAAAACTAACATTCTCTATTCAATTATTTAACCCACCACACATAACCCATATTACCTTCTTATACAAATACTGTAATCCTCTGTCAAATGTTTCAAAAATTACCACATTATTGTATTCCTCACCTCAACTAGATAACAACATGACTACAAACACACAAAAAGAGGCTAATTTGGTATGACATTTTCTCTGGAGCTGTTACTGGCTTCTTTTCACATTCTTGTGCTTCATGTCACATTCTTTTCTAGGGCCTCACAAACCTACTGCCAGATAAGTACTCAGAAAACATATTCAGGGATCAATTTAAACAGCTGCCCTTTTAGTAAATCAGAGTAACATTTACCAGTATCTCGGTTTTCTGGTTTCTTTGCCTTCTCCATGAAGTCAAAATATTACTAATTTGATTCGAAGGTCATTTACCTAAATTTCCTAAGGGCCTAGAATTTTTTATTTATTTGACAGGTAACTGTAGGCAAATTTATTATTAGATCCTCTTGCAAAGGCATAAGAATGATACAACAAACTTTGGGGACTTGGGGAAAGGGTGGGAGGAAGGTGAGGGATAAAAGATGACAAATTGGGTACAGTATACACTGCTCGGATGATGGGTGCACCAAAATCTCACAAATCACCACTAAAGAACTCACTCATGTAACCAACTACGACCTGTTGCCCAAAAAGCTATCGAAATAAAAAAATTCAAAAACATATTATGAGATCCTCAACTAATATGGGAAAACACTTTTTAAACATTTTGTTTATGCTTTTATGTATGCTTTCAAGACCATTCTCCTTACTGGATAAAATGGAAGAAATAGGATTTCAGTAATTGTCACTTATCCATGACATCTGCTATCATTTCTCTCTGTAGATATGCTCTTTTTCCCCCTTCTTGGTTTCTATAGAATTAAATATGAACATTTAGTTGCCAAGCTATATTTTTCAACTTGAATTCAACTGGTTGTAAGCTTTGGTTTCCCCAAAATAATTTTACCATGATTCCTATAATTTAGAAATTGTTATTAGTTACTTCCTACCCTATTTATCTTTTCTTGTTACCTTCATTAGTAAAATCTATTTTTCTATGTTTTTTATATTGTGCCAAATATGTTTTCATTATTGAAAACTAGGGTTGAATGACCAAATTGGGATGTGGAGCAATAATTCAGATTAGAGTAGGTATCTTAGTTTATTTTGTACTGCTATCACAGAAGACCTGACAGTGGGTAATTTCTTAACAAAGATTTGTGTTTTATGATTCTGGAGGCTGGGTAGTCTAAGGTTGAGGGACTTGCATCTGTCAAAAGGGTTTCTTATTGCATCATTCCATGGCAGAAGTGAAGGGCAAGAGAACATGAATGAGAGAAATCAAGAGAGGGCCAAACTCACTTTATTAATTCACTCTTGAGATAACAAACCCACACCTACATTATCTACTCACTTTTTAAGGGCTCTGCCACTTAACACTACTGCATTGAGAATTAAGCTTCCAAGACATAAACTTCAGGTATACAGTCAAACTATATTTGTGGGTGACAGCAGAAAGTCTAATGAACAGTTGGGGCATCAGCAGAATTTGGAGGCAGACAATACTACTACAAAAATATAATTAAAAAGAAAATTCCCCCCAACTCAGAAAACCTCTCTAGAAACGTAAAAGTGAACAAAAAAATTATTGAGTAAGAATTAAACAAAAATGTGATGTGTATCATAGGCAAACTATTAGGAGACTGCAAAGAGGGAAAGAAACCTCACCCTTCATACAACAAAACAGATACAACTCATTACATCTTCTTGAGGTAGATAATAAATTGTCCTGAAAAAAGAGAAAAAGAGGACTTGATAGCACCCATTTGTTATACAAATTCCCTCCTAAACTTATCTGGAGATGGGGTGACCATCTGTGTAATTTAACAGACTTTATCCATAGGAGGAGAAATTTCTATCTTTATGTTAGGAGATAGTTTTGCAACTTGGAGCCAGAAATCTGTGGAAGGTAGGCACTTATCCTTCCACACAAAAAAAAGAAGAGAGAGAGAGAGAGATGTGTGTTTTCTCCCTTAATGTCTAAAAATGGCTCCCAAGTCCTTTGAAAAGACATTACTTGGCCATGTTATTTGACTTTCGAAGATAGACATACATATCAAAGATGCATAGAAAGAACTTATCATTACAATATTTTGTAAAGTAAATGTTCTGAGAAAAGGAGCGGAAGGGAAGTATCTTCCCTTATTTTCAACAGGTAGAATTAACTTCTTATTTTTAATATGTATTTGTTCTTACAGTAGGCAAAGATATTCAGAGAAAGCTGACCACCGGAAGCAGAAACGGATTGAGGAACTAGGTCTAATTACTGAAATTGGTTTACAAGGTTTGATAAGAAAGGGTCTATTTGGGAAGTGGACATAGTATCAGTCAAGTTAATTTAGAAATTTTGAACTACTTGTCCAAGACTTGTTCCATTCCATCAAACTAGGAAAAGGTTTGGTCCCAGAACCTATGTAGAAGTCACTAAGTTGGAAGATATAGGGTGATTTGAGGAATTTGGGGGCAGAAAGTCAAGTATGTTTATACTTCTAATATTAATATTTAGTTTTGTTGTTTTAGCTGTTATTTGTATGTCTTCTTTTTAAGAATTTAATTTAAAGCCATCTTGATTACTAAATCTTTTTAAAAATTATTCATTTTTATTTTATAATAGATGTTCTTAATTTTTATTTCATTTGTCATCATTTTGAAAACACAATCATTTGCTTTACTATCTTTATAGTTCTTCACCCATTGTTTCATCTATCCATTCTCTTTCAAACATAATTGAAAAAAGATGCAAAATTTTCACCTATTTTTTCAATTTCCACTGCTTCCTTCTCAGAAACTTAGTAGGGGTTTATTCCTGACTACTTTGGACTTCATAATTTTTCCCCACATGATTTGCTGAAAAATGTATGATTCTGTAATGACTGTCAAGTACCTCATGAATTGAAAACACAAATTTAGTTTGGACAACCTGTTTTTCACTGGGAATTGGCAGGCTGTTATAGTCCACTGAAGAGGGAAATTCACCAAACACACATTACCAAGGTTTCATTATTTGCTGTGTCAAATTTCCCCTTATCTTCCAGGATCTGTGAATCCATTCCTTACTCTTTCACTTGAAATGACTGTTCCTTCAAAGTTTTTAGAATCATTCTCTTCCTGATATAGGATAGAGATGTCAGAAAACTGCTCACTATGTCTATGTAATAAAATTGAGATGATAATAGTACTTATCACATAAACTGTTGTGACGGTTGCACGAATATATTCTTATGAATATAGAGTATAGAAAACAGTGATAACTCAAAGGTTACAATCATTAAATACTTTAAGCCAGGTATTTCTAATATCCATTCTAGCTGTTAATTCAAAACACAAAGAACTCAGAAAATATGTTGCAGTTTTCAGTGTGATAATATCTTATCTGTTTTACAAATAAGGGGTAATAGTTTTACCTCTGTGCAATAGTATTACTGAAGTCTTTTCACATGTATCCCTAAAAGAAAGAGCCACATTTCACATTTAATAGTGATTTGCATCAGAAACAAAATGACATAACGGTTAAAGAAAAATCAAATTCTGATATTTGTGAAAATAGTAAGGAAGACATAATTCAAGACTATTGCAATAAGGGTATTGTCATAACAGAGAGAAATCAACTGTGAATTACAGCCAATGAGCAGAGTATGAGAGTCAGCAAATAGAAAATTACTATGGGAAGACATCAAGGATAGGGAGATTATTGCTAAATTAACAAAACAAGATTCTTGCTGAAAACAGGCCAAGAACATATACATCAAAGGTAGAGAATGAGGAATTTAATAAGATATCAAGGGAATTATATATGGGGAAGGTGGTGAGGCGGGGGCGGAATTCTTGCTAAACTGATTTAGTAGGATTCTTGCTAAACCTGGGCTAGGAAGGCCAAAGACAGAACGGAGATAAAGGTCAAGGCCTATTTTAAGAGGTGATTCAGAGAAATCTAACTAAAGTTTAGTGAAGAAGAGAGTCTGTCACATCATATGAGTTCGCAACATATTTGTCAAGGTGTTAACATTTTAAATTTAAATCCTACATCTATTTAAAAAACCGCCAAAGAAACTATCTATATTTTTCTATTACTGCCCAAGTGCCCTTCGAAGAAACTTTAAAAAAAACGAATTTAATTTCTTTTATAATTTAACTTTATAAGTGGTTGATGAGTTTTATTACTTACTGAAATGCCAACTATCTCTCCTCATAAGAGCACACACACACACAAGCATGCACGCACGCACACACACACATACACACACACAGAGGCAGAGATTAAAAAGGGTTCCTTGGTTAGTAAGTAGTTTGGGAAATACTTCATGATGTGCCTCTCTGGGAAATCCACAATTCTACACATAGTAGTCTAAGAGAGACCTTTTAGTTAAAAAATAATGGAAAACAAAGCAAACTTAAGTTTTATTTCAGCTACCATTTCCCATTTTTTCCCCTGACAAAGATTATTTTCATCATAACTGATAACTTCAAAAAGCTAGAAAGATCTCAAGATATTTGCTTAGCATCACAACAAAAACAGTTAGAGAATCAAGAGCAAACAAACCCCAAAGCTAGTGAAAGACAAGAAATAACCAAGATCAGAACTGAACTGAAGGAGATATAGACACAAAAACCCTTAAAAAATCAACAAATCCAGGAACTGGGTTTTTTTTTAAAATAATAAAATAGACCTCTAGCTAGACTAATAAAGAGGAAAAGAGAGAAGAATCAAATAAACATAATCGGAAATGATAAGGGGGATATCAGCACTGACCCCACAGAAATACAAGCAACCATCAGAGAATACTACAAACACCTCTGTACATATATACTAGAAAATCTAGAAGAATTAGATAAATTCCTGGACACATACACCCTCCCAAGACTGAACCAAGAAGAAATTAAATTCCTGCATAGACCAATAACGAGTTCTGAAATCGAGGCAGTAATAATTAGCCTACCAAGCAAAAAAAAAAAAAAAAAAACCAGAACCAGATTCACAGTTGAATTCTACCAGAGGAACAAAGAAGAGCTGGTACCACGCCTACTGAAACCATTCCAAACAACTGATAAGGAGGAACTCCTCCTTAACTCATTTCATGAGGCCAGCATCATTCTAATACAAAACCTGACAGAAATACAACAAAAAAGAAAACTTCAGGCCAATATCCTTGATGAATACTGATGCAAAAACCCTCCACAAAATACTGGCAAACCAAATCCAGCAGCACATCAAAAAGCCACAATCAAGATGGCATCATCACCAAGATGCAACATACATTTTTGTATGTTCAACACACACAAATCAATAAATGTAATTCACCACATAGACAGAACTAAAGACAAAAACCACATGAGTATCTCAATAGATGCAGAAAATAACTTTGATAAAATCCAACATCCCTTCATGTGGAAAACTCTCAGTAAACTAGGTATTGAAGGAATATACTTCAAAATAATGAGAGCCATATATGACAAATCCACAGCCAATATCATACTGAGTTGGCAAAAGCTGGAAGCAGTCCCCTTGAAAACTGGAACAAGACAAGGATGTCTTCTCTCATCACTCCTATTCAACATAGTATTGGAAATCCTGGCCAGGGCAATCAAGCAAGAAAAAGAAATAATGGGCATCCAAATAGGAAGAGACAAAGTCAAACTATTCCTGTTTGCAGAGGACAAGATCCTATATCTAGAAAACCCCATAGTCTGTGCTCAAATCTCCTTCATCTGATAAACAACTTCAGAGAAGACTCAGGATACAAATTCCATGTGCAATAACCACTAGCATTCCTATGTACCAAAAACAGTCAAGCCGAGAGCCAAATCAGGAATGAAATCCCATTTGCAATTGTCAAAAAAAGAATAAAACAGATAGAAATGTAGCTAACTAGGAGGGCAAAGATAACTACGAGGAGAACTATAAACCACTGCTCAAAGAAATCAGAAATGACACAAACAAATGGAAAAACATTCCATACTCATGGATGGGAAGAATTAACATCTTGAAAATGGCCATCCTGGCCAAAGCAATTTATAGATTCAGTGCTATTCCCATTAAACTACCATTGACATTATTCATAGCATTAGAAAAAATCCTATTTTAAAATTCTTACAGAACTAAAAAAGAGCCTGAATAGCCAAGACAATCCTAAGTAAAAAGAATAAAGCTGGAGGCCTCACACTACGTGACGTCAAACTGTATTACAAGGCTACAGTAACCAATGCAGCATAGTACTGGTACAAGAACAGACATATAACCAATGGGACACAGCAGAAAACTCAGAAATAAGACTGCACACTTAAAACCATCTGACCTTCAACAAACTTGACAAAAAATTCAGTGGAGGAAAGGATTCCGTATTTAACAAATGGTGCTGAGAGAACTGGCTAGTCAAGTACAGAAAATTGAACTGGACCCCTTCCTTCTATCATATACAAAAATCAACTCAAGTTAAAATAAAGAATTAAACATAAAACCCAAAACTATGAAAATCTCTAGAATAAAGCCCATGAAATACCGTTGAGGACATAGGTATGAACAAAGATTTCATGATGAACATGCCAAAAGCAATTGCAGCAAAAGCAAAAATTGATGAATGGGTTTTAACTAAACTAAAGAGCTTCTGCACAGCAAAAGAAACTGTCATCAGAGTGAGCAGACAACTTACAGAATGGGAGTAAATTTTTGCAATCTGCCCATCTGACAAAGATCTAATATTCGGCATCTATAAGGAACTTAAACAAATTTGCAAGAATAAAGCAAGCAACCCCATTCAACATTGGGCAAAGAGTATGACAGATATTTCTCAAAAGAAGACTTACATGCAGCCAACAAACGTGTGAAAAGAAGCTCAACATCACTGATTGTTAGAGAAATGCAAATCAAAACCACAATGAGATACCATCTCACACCAGTTAGAATGCCTACTATTACAACGTTATAAAAAACAACAGATGCTGGAGAGGTTATGGAGGAAAAGGAACACTTTTACCCTGTTGGTGGGAGTGTAAATTAGCTCAACCATTGTGGAAGACAGCGTGGTGATTCCTCAAAGACCAAGAGGCAGAAATACAATTTGACCCAGCAATCCCATTACTGGGTACATATCCAAAGGAATATAAATCATTCTATTATAAAGTTACATGTATGCATATGTATGTTCATTGCAGCACAGTTCACAGTAGCAAAGGCATGGAATCAACCTAAAGGCCCATCAATTACAGATAAAGAAAATGAGGTATATATACACCATAGAATATTAAGCAGCCATAAAACGGAACAAGCTCATGTCCTTTGCAGGGACATGGATGGAGCCGGAAGCTATTATCCTCAGCAAACTAACACAGGAAGAGAAAATCAAATACAGCATGTTCTCACTTATAAGTGGGATCTGAATAATGAGAACACATGGACACATCTGGGGGAACAACAGACACTGGGGTCTGTTAGAGGTTGGGGTATTGGAGGAGGGAAAGCATCAGAAATAATAGCTAATAGATCCTGGACTTAATACCTACGTTATGGGATGATCTGTGCAGCTAATCAACATGACCCATGTTTAACTATGTAACAATCCTGCACATCCTGCACATGTACTCCTGAACTTAAAATACAAGTTGGAAATAAAACAAACAAAAAAGAAAATTGACTCTATTGTTAAGAAATACTTAATACCATAGAATTCTACTAACATAAAACAAAAAGTATATAATTTGTCACTGAAAAAAAATGTGGTCATATATTATTTGATTAGCCACCTTAACTATAAAAAAGAGCCTTGGCATGATACTTGGAGAACATTTTATTTCTTGTAAAACAGTTACTGATTTTTACAAGAATTAGTTACTTGCAAGATATATTTGAAGTATTACAGGGAGTTGAACATCTGAATGGAGTTCTTAAGTAATATATTTAAATAAGTACCGATGAAAAACTTTTCTTGGTGCAGGTTCAGTTGTTTTCTAAGTCAATGCTCCTTATTTGAGATAATTTAATTAAATCATTTACATAGATAACATTTCTTTAATGAGCACAATTCTAATTCCTTCAAAAACTAATGAATTGTTAAAACTGAATTTAGAAAAAATCTACACAAATTTGCATTTCTGTTGTGAATGGTGTGGGATCTTTTTTTAAAAAAAATTGATGTACACTGCTTTTCACTGTTAATATATTAACTTCAACATCATTCATACACTTTTCAGTAATATATTTTGCACCAAGCACAGACTATCAATTATTATTCTCATTCAGGGATCATCTTTCTTTCTAAAACTCTTCAGTACCAAGGTCAACACTGAGGAATACCACCAGCCTTGGTCAGCCCTTTTTCCCAAGGCTGTTACCTAAAAATTACCTCCAACCCAGTAAAATATGCATTTTTCACAAAACTACAATTTCTGTGCCTTCCAAGATGACAACTAGCTATTTTACTAAAATAATACATGAAAACACACTATTCCACAAAGGCTAGAGGACTTGCTCATTAATATAGCACTAGCATTTTTCCAAGAGCCTTTTGGAAATAATGATCACATTGTGTTGATGAATTCAAAGGCATAATTCCAGTGGAGGAAATTTTATGCAGTGTGAGATAGTGCAACACTGTCACAGGCTGCTAGGAAAAGTGTATGGGATGAATAGGGATATAT
>NW_012103832.1:2553626-2602966 GCF_000951045.1 Mandrillus leucophaeus
CAGTGTGAGATAGTGCAACACTGTCACAGGCTGCTAGGAAAAGTGTATGGGATGAATAGGGATATATCTGACTTTCAGTGTCACACAGTTATCACACATCACAATTTCACAAGTAGAAATATATTTTCTTTTCTCTTTCAAATATATTTTGGAGAAAATGGCAGAATTGATACTTATAAAATTTGGAATGTACATCAGTCTACTGTGGTAACATAATTTGAAGATTAATATTACTTAGAAGTAACCAAAAAAACCACAGAGTTCATAGGCATCACTGTATTCTCCATTTCACATTTATCTTTTGGTTTCCATTGATTTTTTAAAAATAGTAATGGCTCTTGGAAAATTACAGTTCTCTTTAATCAACAGGCCAGTTTAGCAAGCTCATTCATTATTGGCTCACCTTCATTCTTGGGTACTTTGGTCATTTTTCACTCCTGTGAAAAGCTTATATAGACAGTAAAGTCACCCCTGTGACAACGAACGCAGAATCTGTAATGAATTTCTACCCAATTAGAAGACAATTTATCTAATTCTATTCCCACAGAGAAACAAAATCTATATGCAAAGTGCTGATAGCAAAAAGGTAGCTATATTAAACCAACGTAATGTCTACACATGTACATATACTTACACATTGCCGGAAAGTGCTGCTTTAGACCACTAGAAAATTAGCAAAAACAAAGAAGTTCTATTTTAGTGTTCTGTTTGACTATTTCTCTGAAGAAGTACAATTCCGTTTGATTGATGACTAATGCTATTATAAAATTTCTCTTATTTCACTCACTTATTTCAATGTCAGAGATATACTATATGAATTATATATTTATAATAGCTAGGTTTTTAAAAGTTTATCTATATGTAATTTCTATACCATAAATTCATTTGTTTTAAATGAACAACAATTTTTAGTGAATTTGCAGTGTCGCGCAACTATATTACTATAATCCCATTTTACGACATTTCCACTCCATTTTAATGATTTGTTGTACACATTCACAGTCATTCTCCATCCCCATACATAGCCCCAGGCAAAATCAAATCTACTTTCTGTCCCCTATAGATTTTTCCAGACTGAATATGTCAAATAAATGAAATTAATATGAAAACTTTTGCATTGGCTTCTTTCTCTTTGCCTATTTTTTTGGCTTATTTATATTGTATTATGTATTAATACTTCATTCCTTTTTATTGCAAAGTTAAACTCCACCATCTAGTTTTTAAAAATTAAACTATGAGCATAAGCAAATAAAATGACAGCTACTACAAATATCTTTAAAACTGACCTTGGCTCCTCTTATCTGTCTCCTTTTCGATGTAAATTAGGAAAAAAAGGCAATTTATAAAAGAGATTGTTTAGCTTTAGAATCACCAGCATAATTATAAAGGGACACAAGGCATTATGTATATTAAATTCCTTTAATGGAAACTGTTGTGCTAAATTTTTAAAATTTAACAAATTATTAGGTATTTTGTCACATTTTGTCTTTTGATTGATGTCTACAAAATGATACTCTTAAAGCTTTTATGAATATTAATAGCATCATCTTCACACAGCCTTCTTCAGAGAGACCAGAAATGTTTATTATAATATTCCAAATGTAAGACTCTTCTAACAATGATATAAACTCTCTGATTTGCAAAACCCTTCAATAAGTCACTGTCAAAAACAGGGCCCTAACTCAGGAAAAAATAGTTATTATAGGATCATATCATGTATTTGAGGTTTTCCAGTTATGTATATCATGCATTATGCAATTAAACTTACAATGTGTAAGACAAATAAGTTATAATTAGATTTTTGTGAGCCTTTATATTTAATCAAATATATTAAATTCAAATATATTATTCATTCAATAAAATGCCATTTTTAGTGTAAGTAGTTGAAATACATTAGATGAATTAGGTGATTGTAGACAAAACCACATTGCCCTCTCCTCATCTACCTCCTCTGACTTGTAAAGATATTTTCTTAATTATCTTCATCATTTTAGCATCTGATTCGGTTAGTCTCTCTACCCTATCTCCTGCCATTTGTGACTGCAGATGACATAAATATCCACCTAGATAACCCTTTCAGCATACTGGCTTCGATCTTAAGCTTCTTACATCTGATGCTATTGCCCCTCAGCTTGAACTTCTCCCTGGCACCACAAAACCTTAGAATTTATCACTTAAAAGAGCTGCATTTGTAAGATGTAATGCTCTGGACTTATCTTCACTGGCCTATTTTTATCCCGTACCACTTTCCCACTCTTACCAAACTGTTCCCTCATTCTTATTTTGACCATTTATTCTTCAAGTCTTTCAAATTCTCCAGGATTGACTCATCTGCCTAATCTGCTTAGAATCCATAGGTAGCCATTTCAATGATATACTTATTCCCAATAGGGTTGTCAGAAAATATATAGGACATTCAGTTAAATTTGAAATATCAGGTAAACAACAAATAGCTTTTAAGTATAGTGTGTCCCGTGCAATATTGAGAAATTCAAATTTAACTTGGTGTGTGGTATTTTATTTACCAAATTTGGCAACCCTAAATTCTACCCAAGAATTGTTTACTGTTTGTCTTTCCACTTTTTATTTTGTCAGCCTTTAAGACTAGGTAAACAAAACTGTATATTCAGCACTAGCTATATATATTCAGGGTCTAGTGCAACATAAAAATGTGAGACTCATAAAAAAGTTATTAGGAATTATAAGATGGTGACAGCAGAACATTAAATCAAGTATGAGACCCTACTGCAAGCTGGGCCCTTTGCAATTGCACTGGTCACATGGTCATAAAGCTGGCTCTGTGTGTATTTTACTTTTACTTTTCATTCCTGGGTTGTTTGAGACAGTGTCATAAAACTTCCGACTCATTCACCCATTTATTCTTATATTCAAAAAATATTTACTGAATGCCTATGATGTAGCAGACACTATTAGAAATGCTGAGGATAGAGTACTGAACAAAATCATGTTTATGTGTAATACACATTATTTGATATATTTTATACATATCACAGTATATGATATCATAAAATATAATTAAGTAATCTCTTATTCTTCATTTTTTTAAATCACTATTTTACTTTACACAGTAAATTAGTATTTACTTTCTAATACTTTCCCACTCTCTTTTAACCTGAAAACCCATGCCTGTTCTTAACACTCAATAGACCAACAACACTGTCACTAAAGAAATAAAAAACTTTCAAAATAAAGCCACTAAATGTTTTTCTCTTCACCTTGATATATCCTTGAGTCTTCATTGCATTTTCTTGTTCAATATTGTCTGTAAAGAAATGTCCCTTGTCTTTATCAAATAGCACCCCTTGGCTTCTGTCTATGATTTTACTATCTCTTTTACCAGTAGCTCTTCTTAAATCTTTAATTTATCCCTTTCATTTTTTTTTCCTCTCTGTATAAACAATTACATAATATACTCTCTTAACTTAAAAATATTTCTTACATCCTAGCATTTCTCAAGGTATGGCTTGTTTTTGCTTACTTGTGTTTAACTGGTAAGTTTCTCCATGGAGTAAACTACTCAGACCACCTCTGCTTTCTCCTTACCTGTTATCCCTTAACCACACACAACATGGCTTTTTTTTTTTTCAAAATAACTTTTCTATCCGTGATCCTAGTGGTCCAAAATGAATGCCTATTTGCCAAATCTGAAAATATTTTCTTAGCCTTTAACTTTTTGACTGCCATAACTATTAATGAAATTATTTACTTTCTCTCCTGATATTTGACTCTTCTTTGATGGAGTCCCTGGAACTGCATATCTTGTCCTCTCTATGATCTCCCTTACTGCTTTTTTTCTCTTTCTCTCTCTCCCTCACCCCATTCCTAAATATCATCTAAATGTACAGATTCTCCTGAGTCTCTTCAGCATCTATAATATATGAAAGTAGATTTTCCTCTCTAATAGATTTCTCAGTAAAAATCCACAAAAATATATACACTCAAGTGCACACAAGACTTTGCTTATTTTAAAGGGGTTCAAGAATACCCAAAAAACATTTCTTAAATCAAGATTCTATGAACCCAAGATTAAGAACCTGTGCTCTGCTTTAAGAATCCCTGCTCTATCTCAGCAATTTCTTCCACATTTTTGCCTTGATGTACCCATAAATACAACTCCAAAATTAACATCACTGATTCTATCATTAATCCCAAACTCCCACATTCCCTACTGTCTGCTGGACACATACCAAGATGTGTTGTCAGCCCCCATGTGCCATATTTCTGAAACGAGACTTATACTCTGCCACCTCAAACAAGCCCTCTTGAATTCTGATTTTTCAAATGTTTAATACTTTTCATTGAAATGTGACACACAAAAGTGTACAACTTGTAAGTACTCACTGAATATTTACAGATAGACTGGTTAAGTACCATTTTAATGGCTTTCTCTCCTATCAAGACCTCTTTTAGAAATTATAAGTAAGATGGCCTGAACAATTAACGGTATTGATATCTTGCAGGAAGGGTGTTGTGGATAGGATGGGTACCCGACTGGGTTACTGTAGCATTCTTGAAGTCCAGAAAGAACTAAAAGGACTTTAGAATTGAAGTCCCAGCTGCCATAATGAAGTACTGAATGACCTTGAACACATCTTATACTCTAAGCCTCAGGTTTCTTATTTTCATTTTTCTTTTTTAATTTACATACAGTACATTCATTTATTTTGTTGTATATTTCCATGAGTTTTAGCAAATGCTCAGTTATGTTACCACCAACACAATCAAGATACAGGACAATTTCATTACTCCCCCAAAATTCTCATTTGTATTCCTTTGAAGTGAAACTTTGAGCCCATCCTTAATCTTAGGTAACCACTGATCTAGCCCTCATTCTGTAGTTTTGCTTTTCCCAGAATTTAATGTATCTGTAATAACATATTAGGTATGCTTTGCTTAGCTTAATACATTTGAGATCCACATATGTTGTTGTATGTACCAAAAGTTTATTCCTTTTTATTGCTGAGTGGTATTCCATTGTATGGATATCTCACAGTTTGCTTATCTATTTCTCCAGTCCGGGGATTTTGGTACTAAGGGTTGTTTCAGTTTGGGGGGACTATACATAAAATGGTATAAACATTTACATACAGGTTTTTTGTGTGTGAATATTGGTTAACATTTTTCTTAGACAAATATTAGAGTAGGATTACTGAATTTACTGTAAATATATGTTTAACCTTATAACATGGCAAACTGCAAACGTTTTGCCATATAATTTTGTGTTCTTACTAGCAATGTGTGAATTCCAGTTGCTCCACATCTATGCCAGTTTAGTTATTTAGCTAGTTGAGATTTTTGTTTAGTTATTTGGATTTATTTGCATTTGTCATTCAATAGATGTGTATCAGTACCCCATTGTGTTTTTAATTTGCATTTATCTAACAGTTTATGATGCTAAGCAGTTTTATATCCATATTTGATATCTTATCATATTTGTTATATTATTTGTAAACTCAAAATTATTTACTAATCCCTATTATCCCATAATATCCCAGCTATGATTTACAAAATGTATCAATTCCATAATATTTTATTGTATGTGTGTGTTAGGTAGGGCTTGAATGATTTAATAATAATAGTAGTTTGCAGGGCAAACGTATCAAGAATAGTTTCATCTTCAGGAACCTTGATCTGCTAATAGTCTGGTCAGATCTACTAATAGTTTGTATAGATATGGAAGGAACAAGATAGCAAGACTTTTTGGGGGGCAAATTTTAGATTGCACTCAGAATGAGATCAATATTTGAGAAATTTATGTACTAAATAAAGGCTAATTAAAAGGCCATTTCTAAAGAGGAGGTGCTTCATAATTCAATGAATGGGATAGCCTATTCTGTAGATGTCAGTTGGCCTCTTTCAGAAGTCACTTCTTTAGGGCTCAGGAACAAAAAGCCTAGAGAGTTACTTTGGAAATTATGAATAGGGTCAGTAACACATACTTTTCCTTAATAAATAACACAACTGTGAAATGTTCAATTATGGAAGGAGTGACAATGCATTTTTCAGTAGAATATACCTATATCAAATACGGATTGCCTTCTGTCCTGACATTCTTGACATCATGACCATTAATGTATTCAGAGCTTATTGAAAGTCATATTCCCTCAAAAATATATTTGTTTCACAGGGGGAAAATGAGGGTATAAGCTGAGAAGCAGTCAGATTCACTGCTCTTGCCATATTTTCCGTTACCTCAGAATGCCTGGTCATATTGATCAGCTAAATAGCATATTGCAGATTTAATTTCAGTGACACTGGAAGACACATGGGAATATCACGATATTCTTCTATAAGATGGGGTATATGTTAAAGTGGGAGTGGCTCTCTTACTATTCCATCTAATGAGCAACTGGCAAAATGCTGACTCCCCAGATCTGCAACTTTAGGCTTTGCTCTTAGGAGGGCTTAGTACCCAAAGAAAGACTATCCATTAGGCGAAAAACAAAGAAATAAAAAAGTATATTAATTTTTTGGAAATTGGTTAATTTTTCCTTAGAAATACTCTTGTTCTCAAATGGCAGGAGCACCCGGGGACAGGTTTGTCATTGTATTTTGCTTTTAATACTACTTAACCGGTATTTTCCTTCAACTTGGAGATCAAGGATGTCCTGGATTCTACCAAAATTATGCCACAAGGTTCATTACCATAGATCTATGTATTTTATGACAAATGGCAAAGTTACTGGCATGATGACATTAACAAATATCCACTAAACACATATTTAATCCAACTTCTGAGAATAAATAGAAAATTGCCCAACCTCTCTACTTGGGAGGCAGGAAATTTACAGATAAGAACAATAAGGAACAAAACAAAATATCTACACAAGAAGTAGGAAATGAGTATGTTAGAAGGGCAAAAGAAGGACAGAGAATTATCTGCTGCAATTTCTGCTGTTATCCTTAGGGAGGAGATGGGATTTTGGAAAGTGCCAAAATGTACAGTCTCGAAAAATAGCAATGGGTAAAGGCATCTAGGCAATGGCAACTGAGTAAGCCACGGCAAAGAATAGATACAATCGTACATGTTTAGAGATAAGTAGATTAGGGAAAGATAAAGTTTGAGGTATTGAGTCAGATTAGAGAAAGCAGACTACAAGGGGAATAAAATAAGAAAAATACAAACAAAAAACTGGCCGAAGCCGGAGAGACAGAGAAACAAAAAGAAAAACAAAAGGAGAGTATTAAATAACACAAACATGTACAACTTGATCAAGGGTAAAGAGGCGTTTGGTGATCACTTTTATTTTGAAAGAAAGGTCATGAGTGGGATGATGTAGAGAGAATAACAATAGAGACGTCAATATAAATTCCAGTTCTGTTTCTATATAGCCTTTTCATATAACCTGAAGTCTATTCTGGAAGTGCTCATGAAAAATCCCCTACAGATGAATAAAAAAGGTCTTCTGCCCAACTTTTATGTTTTAAGAAGTTTCTATCATGGTGTTGTTTGCCTTAAAATTTTCATTAGAGTAACTATTAATTATTCCTTGTGCCTAGGAGAAAGGTTTTATAAATGTTGAGTGTAATATTTTATCCTATAGAAAAATGTAAAATTTGATGCTATGGATGTTAAATGGAACAGGAATGACCTTCTCCCCCCACTCATTCTCAAAATGGATTATCTTTTGTTCACTATGTAGATGATTTAAATGATCTGATTCTGCATTCATCTGACTGTCTGGTGATAGATAGTTCTCAGAATGTCTGACAATATTTCTTGTAAACAGCAGACGTGATAGAGAGAAGGGTACTGATGGAGCTAAATACTGAAATGTCATTTTGGATCAGTGCACAGCATGATTCAAGGTTGTACAAATGGAAGAGTCTGAAGGGCTATTAAATATGTGTGAGTGTCAATATCTTGAAGTGCAATGGAAATCTAAACTGACCACTCTCCTTTTTTAAAGTAAATCAATGTATTTGCCTTGGTTTTTCCCACAAGAGTTTTTTATGTTGGAAAGTAAAATTAATCAGTTGGTTTCCCATCAAATTTGATTTAATTATTTGGGACAAGAGTTAACATGTAGATAATTTACCTTATTTAGATTATAGATAGACATTTTGTACACTGTAATAAAGGCTAGTCAAATTAGGACCTGTTCGAAGTCACATACACACACAAATGCACTAATAAGGTCTTGTATCATTTATTAAATTTGTGAAATCATTTATGATTCTGTACATATATATTGAAATCTATCATTAATTAGTGTATAAAATCATTTTATTATTAGTGTCCTCCTTTTCATCTATTTTTGCAACTCCTGTAATTTCTCTGTTTTATAGGAATTTGATGTGTTATTTGGTGCACAGATATTCATAACTATTATATCTTCATTGTGAATTATGATTGTTAGCATTTGAAAGTGCCCGTTATATGACCTTTAATACATTTTGGGTGAAATTCTACTTCAATATTATGATTTCAGTCCCTTTCTTATGGTTTATTTTGCCTAGTACATCCTTGTCTATCTTTATGTTTACACTTTCTGAATCATTTTATTTTAGGTTATCTTGAATAGAATACACAATTGGGACTTGTTTTGGAGTCCTTTTAATAGATGACTTAACCTCATTTATACTTATTGATATAACTGATATAATTGGTTTCAACCCTGTCATCTTATTTTGTTATGATTATATTTTCTATTTCTTTTCTATGTGATATATTTTTTTTTATTTTAAACTTCGTTTTGATGATTAAATTGTTTATATTTTTGTTTCTATGTTCTTTGTTTATGTGTTAATTTTTATGGTATTTTTTACCTCTCATCTATTTCCTGAATAAAAATCAAATCTTCTTTTCCCTTTTTTCCCCTCTGCATTCTTTAAGTTTCATTATTTCTACTTTGCCATAACATATATTTGCATATGGCTGTTCCAACCTCAGTCTGCTTTTGCTTTAATCTTAGATCTACATCTAATATACTAAATGCTCACCATCAACGATTTGCTGATCTTTTCCCAGTTATGTCTTATTTAGATGAAGCTTGTAAGTTCATCTCCAGTACACTGCTAAAGAAGGGCTAATTGATACTGCGTTTTCTGGGTACTTATATGTTTAAAACTGTATCTTTATGGCCTTCATACTCAAAGAAAATATTGGCTTGATATAAAAGACAGTTGATTCTCCTTATTAGTGGTATTTTTGTTTTGTAAAGTAATCTCATAAATGCTGAGTTAGGGAACACTGAATTATTGCTCCCAGCGGAAATACAACACTAGGTTCCTGTGAGCCTCTGATTAGAACATTTTCATCAATTAATCTAAATATCACTTTGCTTTATGTGTGTTTCTTTTGATACCTATTAAAAACATATTGTTGATTCATTAACATTGAGTTCATGATAGACAGCACTGTAACTCATGCCTGAACATAGCTTATCTAAAATACATATTTTCTCCGTAAGGCATATCACAGCCTTCTTGTGCTTATAAACATTAGACTTCAGTGTTCAGTGTTCAGCACTTCCCTATGCTTGAGGGACATTTTAAACAGCAAAATCATCAACAAAAAGCACAAAAATGTGGCAATAAATAGACCACAAACAAAATATTTTGTTTACAGTATGTGAGCTAAAGCCAGAAGGCAGAGTGTTGCTTTCTTTAATGTCAGATGGGAAAGCTCACATCACATGTCAGTTGATACAAATTTTTCACACTTTGTCCATGTGCATGCAAACAAATGACTTATACAGCGCTAAGAGTATTAGTTTTGCAGTTACAAATAAACTTTAGAAAGTGGGCAAATTTGCAAATACAGAATCTGCTAATAATGAGGATTAGTAGTAATTGGTTCAGACTTTCTTTTCTTGAGTTTCTTGAAAAAGCTGTTTTATTTTTGTTTTGCTTTGATGTTACTGTTAAGAATTCTGATACCAGCCTAATTTTATTGCTCTGGCAAATCATTTGCTCTTTTGTTTGAGGCTCTGAGAATTTCTTTATCTTTTAAATCTGACAGTTTCATTAGACTATGCCTCAGATCTGAGTGCTCTGGGTCATTTTTTCTATGGCCCATTTCAATATATTGGTCCAGGGTTTTCTTCATTTCTTGAAAGTGTTCTTGAATTATAATTTCATGTATAAGTTCCATGTTTTTGTTTGTTTTATTATTTAGGGACTCTAATTATAAATGTATATATTCAATCTTCTTTGCCTTTCTTTCATTTCAACCATTTTTTAAATTGAATTCATTATACTTCTTTTATTTATTACAGTGATGTTTTATTATCTTGCTTGTTTTCTGCCTGTCTTCAATGATTCTAACTAAATATTTATTCAAATCTCCTATTCCTTGAGTGCATTATAATTTAATTTTTTTATGGTACAATGTTGTCTCTTTTTTATTAATTTCTTTCTTGTATTCAATAAATTCCCATTTCATTTATTCCCATTTCTTGTCTATTTTTTAGTTTTTGAATTCCTAACTTAGGATGTTTTTGTCTTTACAGCTAAAAAGAATTGTAAGAATATATATAATTCAATTTTCAGGGTCATGTTATTTGTGGGGACTTTGATGAGCTTTGTGTAGTTGGTTAACATAGGTACCAAATGTTTACTTCTGTGCATTTTCTCATCAAGTTTGATGGTTTAAAGTGGTTGCAGTATTCCTAATTTAAAATAATTTTCCTCTGTTAGTAAAATAAAGTGGCATTTTTAAATGGATGACTTTTTGGGAGTGGGGATGGGAGAATAGTTATAATTTATTTGACTTTCTTTGCTTATTTTTGTCTTGTTGAATTTAAATTTCCATCCTTTACATCTTTTACTAGTTATTACCCAGTCTCAAAAGGAAAATTCTCCCTTCCTTTATTACCCTTTTTTCCTCTAGAAGCGCTGTCTTTCTGAGATAACCACAACATGTTCTGTGTCCCTTTGTTTTCCTGGAGTCAGTAGTCTGATTTAGCAGGGCTCTCTTTTAGTAAGTTCACACTAAGGATGCACTTTCTTTTTTGGATGTGCATTCATCTCATTCCCATCCACTTTATTTCTCTTCTTTTTTCAGTACAGTTTTCCCATAACCCCCACAGCCCTCCACTGCCCCTCTGCAAGGGCTTCCAGCAGAAGCTTGAAAGGTAACTAACTCTGCTGGAAATTAGTGGTTATTTTTCTACTTACAAAGTAAGGTTTATATGTTCACCAGTTTCTATGCTGAAGCTCTGGATTTTATGCTTGTTGATCTGTTACAGTTATTTTTAAGATTTTTGGAATTCGTTGGTCAGTATTACCTTAGCTTCCTGGAAATTCTCTCTACTACCACAACTGCCATTATTATGTATATTTTAACTATTCTTGTATAAGATCATATACCCCTGATTTCTCATTCTTTGACATTATCACTTCCAATGATTTGTCCTACATGTCATCTCTATCTTATATATTGATGATTCAAATCTAGAACCATAAATACTCACACTTTGTCTCAGTCATCTTGGACTGCTATGGAACACCATAGACTGGGTGACTGGGTGACTTAAACAACAGATATTTCTTTTACAGCTATAGAGGCCACGAATTGCAAGATCAAGGTGCTGACAGATTCAGTTCTTAGTGAGAGCCCTTTTCTTGGCTTATAAAGAGTTGCTTGTCATTGTGTGCTTACATGATGGAGAAAGAAAAGGCTCTGGTCTCTCTTTCTCTTTTTATAAGGACACTAATCACATCATAAGGGCTTTATTCTCATGACTTTATCTTAACCTCATTACCTGCCAAAGACCCCACCTCCAATTACCATCATATCAGGGGTCAACATATGAATTTTGAGAGAAACAAAAATCCAGTCCTTAACACCTTCCAAAATCTTGATTTCAGAAGTCCCTCTCTCTATACACAGGTTTTTTATTTTCCCAGCTCTCTAATAATTTGACATAATTGCCTAAAACATAATGGCTTAAAACAACATAAATGTATTATCTCACAGTGCTGGCAGACAGAAGCCTAAAATCAGTCTCATGTGTCTAAAATGAAGGTATCAATAGATCTGGCTCCTTCTGGAAATTCCAGGGGAGAATTTGTTTCTTCCCTCTTCTTGCTTCTAGAGCCTTCTTGGCCGTCTTTGACTCACAGCTGCAACACTCTAACCCCACTTTCACCTTCACATCACCTTATCCCCATTCTGACCTTCTGAATGTTTCATAAGGAATCCTGTGATTACATCTGGCACATCTGCATAAGCGAGGATAACTTGTACAGCTCAAGAACTTTAATGTAATCACACTTGCAAAAAATCTCTCTGCCATACGAGGTAATAGCCACAGTTTCCAGAAATTAGGATATGAAAATTTTGTGAGAGGGGCATTATTGAGTCTCCACGTGTAGTAAAATTTGTACCTCCAACCTTGGAGAAACCAGTTCTTTCTCTCTTCTATGTCTGCACCAAAGTAGTTGAATACAGCTGAAAAATGACAGTAACCATATGATATAGTTTGGATATGTGTTTCCATCCAAATCTCGTGTCAAATTGTAATCCCCAATATTGGAGGTGGGGTCTGATGAGAGGTGATTGGATTACGGGGGTGGATTTACCATGAATGGTTTAACACTATCCCCTCATTGCTGTTCTTATGATAGTGAATTCTCATGAGATGTGGTTGTTTAAAAGTGTATAGAGCCCCTTCCCTGTATTTTTTCTTGCTCCTGTTCTGGTCATGTGATGTGCCTACTCCTTCTTTGCCTTCTGCAGTGATTGTAAGTCTCCTGAGGCCTCCCCACAACCTGGGCAGATGTCAGCATCATGCTTTCTGTACAGGTTGCAGAGCTGTGAGCCAATTAAATCTTTTTTCTTTATAAATTACCTAGTCTCAGATAATTCTGTATAGTAATGTGAGAAAAAACTAATAAAGCATGCTATTCTATCTCACTTTAAATATAAGCTTACAAACTTACAAACCTCAAGTGGGGTCCTAGAGATTAACTGGCATCCTAATAAATTATCTGTTTAATTCACTTTTCCACTCTAGAAAGTGACAATTTCAATAATACTTTTCTGAAGTTTCTAACTAATCTTTTCTACTTCTTACCTTCAACAACGCCCTAACTACTTAATACATGAAAAAAAAAATTAGCCCTCAGAGGACAACATCCACATTCTCCCACTACCAGACCTACCTTCATGTGTTCACCTGTTACTCTGCATTCCCTTTTACAGTGGATAGACAGTTGATATTCCCCTTTGGATTTTCCTGTTTGTGCAGTATATACCATTTCATCTTACCTACCTGAAAATTCTCCCTAGCAAATAACATCTTCTTTCTCTACATCATCAGAATTTTTTTCCCTCTTTGGATCATTTTCATAATACTCCTCAACTTAAGAAAATGCTCCCCATAACTCCATAGCTACTTCAACTTTCATCAAATTACTCAGCATTCTCAAGTGTTGTTTATACTCAATGTCACCATTCTTTCTCTCCTCCATTTTCCCTACATCTGTCCCAATTACAGTTTCATCCCCATAACCCCAACAAACATGTTCATGTCAAGCTTATTAATGATAGCCACGTTGCTAAATCTAATGGGCAATTCTTAGTCTTTACCTTACTTTAACTCTCAACAACATTACACAGTTAATACTTCCTTCTTCTTGAAAAACTTAAATAAAAATTAGCTTTAGTGACAGTAAACATTCTCCTAAGGGTTGTTTTTTTTGTTTGTTTGTTTGTTTTTTTTGCCTTACTAATGACCTCTCTTAAACTTTCTTTGCTGGATGCCTCATCTTCTCAAACTTAATGTTCGAGTGTCTCAAGA
Source organism: Mandrillus leucophaeus (assembly GCF_000951045.1). NCBI lineage: Eukaryota > Metazoa > Chordata > Mammalia > Primates > Cercopithecidae > Mandrillus > Mandrillus leucophaeus. The sequence continues at coordinate 2,567,396 of NW_012103832.1, forward strand.
CGTGTCTTTTCATTCAGTTTTCCCCACTCACTAGACTCGCTTTCTCACCGAGATCATCCATTTTTGCAGCTTTAAGTACTATCTATATGCTGATGATTCCTCAAAATAAATGCCCTAGCCCAAATTTTTTTCCTGAACACAACTTACATATTCAATTGCCTACTTAAAATCAGACCTGGGATGTCTAAGAAGCACCTCAAACTTGTCTCAAAATGGGAACTCTTTATTCTCCATGCTTCCTTCCTCCCTTAGTAAAATTTGCTTATCCTTGGATATTCACTATCTTATTAAATAATAGCTTTCAGTGAGTTGTTACAGCCAATATCTTTGGAATCATCTTTGTTCCTCTCTTTTCTTTACACTCCACATCCAATTACCTTGTCTTTACCTTTATTTAAGAGTCAAACTACTTCTCAACATGCTGCTACTATTACATAAGTCCAAGTCCTCCCCATCCCTCACTCAAACTACTTCTTATTCTCTTTAATCCATTATTACGCAGTAGCTAGAAAAACAAGTAAGATTGTTTCAAACTTCTGTTTTAAACTCTTCAATGTGCTGTATTGTACTTAAAAAATTAAATTCAAATTCTTTAGTCTCATAAGTGTTGGCAACGATGTAGGGAAAAGGAGACTTCTGTACACTGTTGGTGAAATTGTACAAATTAGTATAGCCATTATATGGAGTTTCTTCAAAACTAAAAATGGAATTACCATGTGTTCCAGCAATCTCATTTCTGGCATCATATGGTAGCCATATTTGCCACATCATATAGTCATCAGAAATGGGTACTTACTCAAATATTTGATAGCAGTTTGTTGGAGAGAAAAGAAGGAAAGAAAGGTATATTTATGGATGTGATAAATAGATAAATGAAAGAAAAAAGAAAAAATTATAATAAACTGCTCCAGAGAATAGAAAATAAACATATAACACTTTCAACACAACATTAAAGAAGGAAAATTGCCATTTCTCTTACTAATATAGATCAAAATTATACACAAAATATTAGCAAATAAAATCTACCTGACTCTCTATATAATCTATCTATCTGGGATAATGTATCATGACCAAGTAAGATTTATTTCAGCAGCGTAAGATTAGTTTAACATTCAAAATCAATCTGCTGAAACATTGAAGAAATAAAGCAGTATAAAAATGGTAATTTGAAAAATCAGTACTCATTCATGACAACAAAACAAAGTATAGAAACAAACAAATAGTATGTAAGAGAGAAACTCCTAGCAAACAGTGCTCTCATTGGTGAAATACTGAATACTCTATCTGAAGTGAGGAAAGAGACAAGGATGCCTGCTATTAGCTATTGATTTAAATAGGAAAGAGTAACTTTATGTTACTTTTTGAAGTAAACATAAGAAATACCTAAAAGAGTAATGTAGAAGGAAAGCAATATGAGTTAATTAACTCTAAAAAAATATTAAAACATACTTTTAAGCCTCAGAAATTAAGAGTGGTATTGACATTATGTCAAGGTTGTAGTATATCTAAAACTGACCTAAATGCACAAGATACTTTAGTGTTTAATAAGGTTTTCATCATAAATCAATTGGAAGATATGCTACAAAGTCAATATTTTCAGGAAAACTGCGTCGGCATTTGGAACAAAACCGGTTTGATTCATACCACATAGCACATCCCCGAAAAATTTCCAAACTGTTTTATGATTCAAGTACTAAACATAAAAACATGAAAGTGTAAGGACAAAACATAGGTAAATTACTTTGCAACATAAGTGTGACAAAGCCTTTCTAACTATAGCACAAAATTCTAAAGCTATGAAGAAAGACTGATTGATTTGACCATATAAGTAGAAAACACTCTGCTTAGCAAAATAAATTATATTTCAAAATGAGCAAATTTCATTTGTTGAATGTTATATTTCCCAAGTAGAGGCCTGCTGTTATTATGAAGGCAGGTTGCATGTACAAAAAAGCAACTTCAGAAGACCAACCTGGTCTCAAATACGCAAGGTTTCCCAGTCACTGCCTACATCATCTTTGGGAAGATAAATTAAGTTCACTTTGTGAAGAACTGTGAAAAGTCTCAAATTTTACCATATTTGCAAGCCAACAAATTCATCTGCCAAATTTTTTGGATTCTGGCAGAAGATTACTGGGTCAGAGACAAAGATACCTGTTACTAATAGCATGAAAGGTAGCATATTTCAATTCTTCTTGCGCCCAAAATCACAAGACAGTGATATAAAGATAAGCCAATGTAGATGCTGAGCACACAGCGGGTTTGTGTGACATCTGAAGAAATCTAAACTTAGGAAACCACAGCATTCTAAAGTATAGCAATACGGCAAACAGAGGAAGACATTATCTTTATTTTACTGCTCAGAGAAAAAATTCTGCCATCTGCATGAATTAATTATGCTTTCTCTATCTTCTAATGCTGTTGCTATACAAATATCCTTATGATATTTTTTTAAAAATCTGAAATAAAAGTTGACAATAAATATACTTACAGATTATACTATTGAGAACTGTCTTTCAATATTCTTAGCCTTAGTTGTTTCACTTGTACACTGTGCATAATATATATCATGTAAGGTAATTACAAGAATTAAATAGAAAGAATCCTGAAAAGTATCTAGGATAATACTGGCACCTAGTTAAGTGTTCACAATATAGACATTATTAAACTTTGTTATAATTATATAATTGTCTTTAAAAGTAAGTCTATATATGTTTTTAAACATACATTTTAAACTTTTAAAAAATATTATTATACTTCCTAAAATTAAAGATGAGTTTTTTATACTTTAATATAGTAATTAGCCTTCATTTGCTATCAATTTGTGTTTGTATCCATTATTGAAGGACTTCCAAAATTAACATTTTGACCTTCAGTGGTTTTTAAAATATATATATCTCTACAATATCACTAATTCTGGCCAGGCGCGGTGGCTCAAGCCTGTAATCCCAGCACTTTGGGAGGCCGAGGCGGGTGGATCATGAGGTCAGGAGATCGAGACTATCCTGGCTAACATGGTGAAACCCTGTCTCTACTAAAAATACAAAAAACTAGCTGGGCGTGGTGGCGGGCGCCTGTAGTCCCAGCTACTTGGGAGGCTGAGGTGGGAGAATGGCAAACCCGGGAGGCGGAGCTTGCAGTGAGCCGAGATCACGCCACTGCACTCCAGCCTGGGAGACACAGCGAGACTCCATCTCAAAAAAAAAAAAAAAAATCACTAATTCTAAAATAAATAGTCAGTGATTTTTTATGCTCTCTATATAATGTAAAATAATCATAAAATTATCATTTTAAGACAGCTAGTCTTACTCTGAAGAAACTCTTTTTTATTGTGCACAGTCAATAAAAAGTAGAGAAAGCCATCTAAATTATGATCCAATTTTTACGTAGCTGACAAAATCCTAAGGGCATATTAAGAACAAATGGTATACATGGGAAATTAGACCTATCAAATATGAAACAGATCAGTTTGAGAAATACTGATTGGTTCAGAAAGAAAGTCACATTCCCTAGAAGCTTTTCCATTTTCAGTTTGGCATGATCTCGAATTATAAAATGCTACAAGCACCAATGTTTAATTCATCTTGAAAGTACTACAGAGTAAATAGAGCAGCATAGTAAAAATCCTTTTGAAAATAATTTAATATTTAGAGCCAGAATTTGGCATTGCAGCTGACAATTTTAAATGTAAACAAACTCTCCATTATGAAGTCCTTGAAACACAGCTTTACTTCTTAAAACACTACCCCCAAAGAGGTACACTGTTTAATTAGGTCTTCATGTGATTGGTTATATATTTGCATACATAAAGGCATTAGCCCATTGGGGTAAAATGAATTAATGCTGTGCAAAAACTGCTAAAAGGCGATCAGGAAAAGTCATTTTAAAAATTAATTTAAAACAATTTCCAAACATGCTATGGGAGAACAAAAATCATTAACTAGTATTATTAATATTCACAGCAGATGTTACATAATCATACATCAAGTCCCTATGTTCAAACTTGCTTTCTAATATAGTGTCTTAAAATACTTTATTAGTCTGTGGTTTATTATATACCAACAGACTGCAAATAGCTTTACTTTCATTTCCATATCTGCTTATCAAATTTTTCATCTAGAAAGGTTTGCTCAATATATGTTTGAGATTGGCTGTTTTTTGAGTGACCTTAAAGAAACCTACCAAAAACCTATGGTTATTCCCAAACACATCCTGTAAGCAAATTGAGGTTGCTTTTTTCTACCCTCCTAATTTCTTTGCTTAGTTTATCTAGACAGCCTGCAGCCAATGGCCCATAATCTTCTGCTTTGTCTTCTAGGCCTACCATCTTCAAACATTACCCAAAGTACTTCCATTTCTCTAAACGAACTGAACTGTTTGTATTAAATCTAACAGTTGAAAACGTACATCTGAGCCTATGGCTGGCCAAATGGGGTTTGCCCAGATAGAAGTCTGGTCAGGATCATTCCAGGACTTAAGATTATATGCTCTTGCTTGTGCTCCAAGAAAAGACAACCCTTACCACGGAAAGATTTGTTTACAAGAGTCTCTTTTAAAGTCCTCAAGACCAATATTTCAAACTTGATATCAAAGTTTCTTCTAGTAGACTTTATTATATCGTTTGCTTCTTCTAAATCAGCAGTAACTTTTATTCTAATTGTTTTCTTCCAAAATATCTTTTCTGTACATTTGTTTTGCAATAGTGCTTAAATATTTCAATTGACTCCAACATAAGTCTTAAAAGATAAAATCTTTTAACATTTATCTATACAATATAATTGTATTTTATATCAATGGAATATGTTCATGAAAAGACTCTTGCATATGTATAAAACTGCATAGTTATTTGGTAGCCACAAATCTTGGATTTAGTAAAGTTGGAGAAAAATAGAGTATAAATAATTTTCTGAAATCCAAATTGATTTATAGAATTAATTTGTATGTGTTAAATAAGAATCAACTGGTTCTATAAGTTATTGAAGGCTCATGTTTGTAAAAACTATCTGATTTAACATGGCTAGTCATAATCATAATTAGAAATGTTTCTTCATCAACAGTTTGCTTTAGGTTATTGTCCCAACTCTCAACAAAACTGTAACCAAGTTTTTCTTAAACTGAATAGATACTTCAATTGTTTCTTTTATTTTGTTACAGCCAAAAATTACAAGACTCACTGAAATCAAACAGATGATTACATTTTAAAAGCTGAGTAAACATTTTTCTACTCACTGAGTAAATATTTTTCTACTGGGACTGTATACTTTTTAATGTAGGAGCTATTCATATTTCAAATGAATAGTTATACATGGATCTCATAAAAACAGCAATATACATACATGTATATAATCTCTTCTCTGAAGCACACACAGAAAATGAAAAAATGTATTTTTAAGAATACTAATAAATTTTTACAGTTATACACTGTGTATATAATTTTTTAATATATGAGAATATTTAAGTTTAGAGAATTAAACAGTTATTCAGCATACAAATATATTAAAAATATAATAAAGTTAGACCTAGATATTTGAAACACTAAAATTTAAAAAAGCAAAATTTGAAATAAGGACAAATTATATGTATACTTATGCTAACGTTATCTTTTAAATTGCAATTTCATGTAATTATATGGTATAACATACAATTAAAATATATAACTATAACATAAAATTATATATGTGATTTTCCTTTAATGCTCTATCTTCATTGCTAAATATAAAGATATACAGCATAGTCCATTTGTCATAACTTATAACAAATTTTAAAAATTATTGATACATAATATGTGTACATATTTATGCTATATATGTGATACTTTGATACATGTATAAAATGTGTAATGATCAAATCAAGATAATTAAGATACCCATCACCTTAAATATTTATTATTTCTTTGTGTTTGTAAAATTCCAAATCTTCTCTTCCAGCAATTTTGAAATATACAATAAATTCTAGTAAAGTATAGTTGCCCTATTGTACTATTAAACAATGGAATTTGTTCCTTCTATCTAACGGTATTTTCGTATTTGTTTGTCTATATTTCTTTATCCCCCTCCTTCTTCCTTCCCTTTCCAGCTTCTGGTAACCATCATTCTACTATCTATCTTTATGAGATTGACTTTTTTAGATTCCACATGTGAGAACATGTGATCTTTCTCTTAATATAATGTCTCCCTGATCCATCCATGTTGCTGAAAATGACAGAATTTTACTTTTCGTGGCTGAATATTCTTCTATTGTGTATTTATACAATGTTTTATTTATCCATTCATCCACTGAGTTCATTTAGGTTGAGTTTATATCTTGACTATTGCAAATAAACTGCAATAAACAAGGGAGTGAAGATGCTACTTAGATACATCGATTTTCTTTCTTTTGGACATATACCCAGCAGTGGGATTGCTGGATAATATGGTAGTTTTGCTTTTAGTTTTTTGAGGAACCTCCATACTCTTCTCTACAGTGTCTGCACTAATTTACATTTTCATCAACACTGTTGGAGCATTCCCCTTTCTCCACATCCTCATCAACATTTGATATTTTTTGTCTTTTTTGAAATAGCCATTTTAATTTGGGTGAGATTATATCTCATCATGGTTTTCAGTTACATTTCCCTGAGGATTAGTGATGTTGAGCATTTTTTCATAGACCTGTTGGCCATCTGTATGTCTTCTTTTGTGAAATGTCTATTTAGATAGTTTGTTCATTTTTTACTCAGATTATTTTTTGCTGTTGAGTCATTTGAGGGCCTTATATATTTTGGTTATTAATCTCTTGTCAGTTGATTAATTTGTAAATATTTTCTTTCACTCTACAGGGTGTCTCTTTACTCTGTTTATGATTTCCTTTGCTGTGCTAAAACCTTTAAGTTTGATAAGATCCAATTTGTCTATGCTTCCTTTTGTTGCCTGTGCTTCTGATGTCTCATCCAAAAAATATTTGCTCAGATCAATGTCTAGAGTGTTTCCTCCAAAGTTTTCTTCTAGTGATTTTATAGTTTCAGATCTTAGATTTAAATATTTAATCCATTTTGATTTAATCTTTATGGTGAGAGATAGGGGTCTAGTTTCATTCTATGGTATATAGTTATCCAGTTTTCCCTGTACCATTTATTGAAGAAGCTATTTTCCCCCAAATATTATTATTACCTTTGTCAAAATTTAATTGGTTTTAAATATGTAGATTTATTTATAGTTTATTTATTCTGTTCTAATGATCTGTTTTCATACTAGTACCATGATGTTTTAATTATTATAGCTTTACAGTATATTTTGAAGTCAGGTAATGTGATGTCTCCAGCTTGGTTCTTTCTGCTCAGCATTGCTTTGGCTATATAGAGTTTCTTGTGGTTCAATGCAAATTTTAGATTAGTTTTTTTTTCTATTTTTGTAAAGAATATCATTGATATTTTAATAATTATAGGCATTTGAACAATATTAATTCTTCTCATTCATGAATATGGGATATCTTTTCATTTTTTAGAGTCCTTTTCAATTTCTCTTATCAGAATTCAGAGTCTTCACTGTAGAGTTATTTCTTTGGTTAACTTCTTTTTTAACAAATAAAGACATAAAACTTACCAACGCACAATAATTCTCTCATATATTAAATTTAATATTTCTTTCATCTCAGAAGTTATTGTTATTCAAACATTATTCAAAAACCATGTGAGTACTAGCTTTTCTTTATACTTTTATAACAAAATACTTATTGCTTTTCTGAAACTTTTATAAATGGAATAATAAGGTATGCATTCTAATTTTTCTATCTTCTTTTGTTCAATATTATTTATTTAAAATTTATCCAAAGACTTCTACCTCAAGTTTTGACAGGTAAATAATTTTAAACAATCCTCCCACTGAGAACTCTCTTTAAAAGAATATGTAGTAATACAAAAACCACTATATGAAATCATGTCAGAGATAATGAGAGTTCTTTTATTTATTAAGAGGAATTTTATTAATTAAGGTATTTTATTAATTAAAAGAGCAAAATCTTAGGGAGGGAAATTTGTAGAGGGGAGCCTGAAATTTGGTTCTCTAGCAGTATCTTCCAGTGCCAGACAAAGTAACTGAATCACAAAATGGTGGTTCAGTTCAAATGGCTTTTGAAATACTCATTAAACAAGGTAAAACTGATAAAAAGAAAACCTTGAAAGCAGCCAGAGAAAATGTGCAGATTACCTTTGAAAGAGCAATAATTAGATTGACAGCAGATTTCTCAACAAAAACAATTCAATAAGAACACAGTGAAATGTTATTTTCAAAGAAGTATAGTTGTCATACTAAAATAAACTAGTCGGAGAAAACAAGAATGATGGTGGAACAGATCTTTTTTATTTCAGAAAATAATGAAATAATTGTCTACTACAGATTCTAAATCTAAAGCCTACTAAAGGGTGTTTTTCAAGTGGAAAGAAAATGAACCCACATATAAAATAATTAAGAAAAGGGAAATATCAATTTTAAAATATAAATACACATTAACTTTATTAACTGTTATATCATGTGATTGTAATTATATTTGTAACTGTAATTACATCATGTCAGATTTAAAATAGGCATAGAATTAAACTTTTAACACCTGAATGGTTCATAAGTGTGAAAGGATTAATGAGGCAAAGAGTGTTAAAATCCTTCATTACCTGGTAAGATATCAAGACAAATAATAGTAGACTTTGTAAGTTAAGAATGCATATTATAATACATACAATAATCAAAAAAGAAGATGTAATAAGCATTTATAAGCTCTAAACTTGAAAACTGAAGTATTTAAAAAATCCAAAAGGAAACAAAAAAGTTAATAAAGATATAAAACAGTGAGAAAATAGAAAACAATAATAAAATTACAAATTTAAAACAAAATGCAACATTAATTGCATCAAATACGAGTGGACTACATATATTGAGACGTCAATATGTAAGTGGATTAAATATGTCTCTCACTGAAAAAAAAAAACAAATAAAAAAATTGAGAAGTCAGAAGAGTTAAATGTAAGCAGAGAGAAATATACTCTGAAAACAATAATCAAAAAAAGTTGGTGTAGCTATTATATCATATAAACTAGACAGAAATGCAAGAAGCATTATTAGAGGTAAAGATGACATTTTACAATGACAAAAATCAATCTACACGGAAGATATAACAATATTACAATTGATGCCTCTAAAAGTAAATTCTCAAATTATACATCACAAAAATGTACACAGTCACAAGGAGAAATAGACAAATTTACAACAACAGGGGAAGAGTGTAGTGTGCCTCTTTCAGTAAGCATTATAACAGGCAGATCGAAAATCAGTAAGAATATAGAAAATGTGAATAATAGCCTAACAAATACATTTCATTCACCTATATAGAATATTTCATCCAGTGGCAAAATATACCCTTTTTTTTTCCAATGGCATATGAGATATTTATAAATATTAACCAAATTGGGGTCATATAGTAAATATAAGTTAACTTCAATTGATTTAATTTTTACAGACAACACAAACTAATCATACTGGAATTTAGCTAAAAGTAACAATCACAACATCTAGAAACCATCAAATACTTTGAAATTAGCTAAAGCACTTCCACATAAAGGGTTTTATAGATTTAAATTTATAAAATAGAAATAAGAAAGGTTGAAATCCAATGAACTAGTATTGACCTCAAAAGAGCCCATAATTTAAGAGCAAACTTTTTAAAAAGTAGAAAAATGATAATATTAAATATTATGGCTAAATTAGTAAATTAGAAACAAGTATACGACGGAGAAACAATAGAACAAATTATTCTTTGAAAAGACAAAAACATTGATAAGCCCTTATAGGAGTAAGAATACATAACAAAAGTCATAAATATCCAATAGCAGGATTAAAAAGGGAATTAAAAAGCTAGTAAGAGGCTGTTATGAATAACTTTAGGCTTACAAATTTTAAAAATTGGATGAAATGAAAAGTAACTAGTACAAAAATGTTAACCAAATGTAGACAAGAATTAGAAAATATTAAAAGCACTATAACAATGATAGAAATTGAAACCGGAAATAGAAATGTTCCCATAAATAAAGATGACTTCTACAGTGAATTCTTCTAAACATGCAAGAAAGTGGTAATGCCCATCTTACATACATTTTTTCAGAAAACAGAAAATTGGGAACACTCCCAACTCATTTTATGATGCTAACAGAATTCCGATACGAAACCCTGACAAGAATATTACAAGATTAAACAATTAAGGAAAGGTAAGAATTATAAAGTTTTCTGAAGACAAACAATGAATACATATCATACAAAAATAATTTTAAAGACACTGGAAATAATAAATGTAAAGTCCTCAACACAGAATTACAAGTGAATGCGCCTATAATGCAGACCACATTAATAACAATAAAAGTTGACATTTTCTAGAGCTACAATACGTCAAGCATCTTCTAAGTGTTTTACTCACTTAATTTCCACAACTATCCTATAGGGTAGGTACTATTTCAACCCCATTATACTGTTCTGCCTCACTCCTCCTCCCGCTTACTCCCCAAATAATAAAGTCAACACTGGGGCAGGGGCTTATAGATGCCTAACCCAGAGGCAAAATGAAAGAAAGTAATTGAGATTCAAACTAGGAGGGTAGTTTCTAAGTGTGGCCTACAATTCAGATCTGCAAACAATTAGAGTTTGTTAGAGAAAGTAAAAAAGGAGGAAACAATAAAATAATCTCTGAAAATTCCAGCTCCAAGGATATTGCTCTGGTATCCAGTCCCTGGAAATTATGAAACCCTGACAGTGGCCTAAATTTGCCCAAATTAGAATGAGAAAGATGAGGCAAGTATAAGCACAATGAAACTGGAGGTGGCATTATAAGATAATGCTGAATCACTCTTTCTACTGAGAAGTGCCATGACACTGCTGTTAAATTATCACTCTGTGGAGAGTTATTTGTCCTGTTTCTTGACGTGCAAATCTAGTTGCACATTAATTAAATGCGACATGCTAATGGATTAGAATACAGTTTCCACTGTCTGTGAAAATGAATATATTTATAAAGTTTAACAAAGTTCTTCAAGAGATCCTCAGAGAAAGGCACTGTGGCACATACAAATTATTAATAATGTACTTTGGATCTTTATGGTACCTTTGCTCCAAATTACTGATAGTCCTTTACAGTATTATACACTTGTTTAAAGTTGACAGTATGTTTCTTTTGAAGAACCTGTTTCCTAATGTCTTCAGTATGAATTTAAGCTACTAGGCACCAAATAGTCCAAAATTAACAAGATGAACCTCCTCCTAAATCATTTACTTGTATAGCAATTCTATGAGATGGGTAGGTACACAAGTGGTAAAATCAGATACAAAGTTTCATCAGCAGCCCATAGCACCTACTCTCCTAAATCAGAACATGTTTAGTCTGTTTTTGCTTGTTTTGTTTCTTCTCGGTTTTTTGTTATGTTTTGCTGTGTAACATTTGTCCATTTTTTTAATAGAGAATTTAATGCAACCAATTGATATAACCCTACCATTACACATTTTAAATAATAATCAATCAAAAATGTGTGCTAATTTAACTAAAATTTAACTTCAAATATTAAACTGTATACTAAGAAAAATTCAATTAAAGTATAATTTAAGATTGAGAAAATATTTTCTATAGACAACTGAACTGCCTATGACATGGATTGAAATTTTGAAAATAATACCTTTATCAATATACTGTTTTCTGCTATGAATACTGCTTATCTTGCCCTTTTACTAAAATTAAGCATCTTATAAATGATTTAAGTTAATTCTTAAAGTAAAACTGTTAATTTATTTCAAAGTTTTAAAAACAAACATGGCATTTTGTAATATATTTTATGTAAAAATTTGAAGATTACCTAGAAAATTATTTTTCTGCCAACACTGTAAAATGTGTTAGAACTTCACAGAGAAATTAACAGAAACATACCATTAAATATCAAGGACAAGAAGATACTGGGCGAATTTTGCTAGAATATTGCTGTGTTAACAACCTCAACTGCCTAAACCCATCATAAATATAGCTCTAAAGGTTTGTATACAAATATTAAAATAAATTATTCTATCAAGTATTTTCAATTAAGAAACTCATAGAAGGTAAGAAGTATAGTAAATACCAAGGACAAGAAGATATTGGGTGCATCAGGCTGGGTTGCATACTGGGTCAGAGTTTAAAAGCTTATCCATTAATGAATGCAAACAAAAATGTGGTAAAGGGGATGCCATCCAATTTCAACAATCAGTAGTGTTCAAGTCCCAATTCAAGTGGATATGCTCAGGGAGTAATGGGACTTAACTTGAACACTAAACTATTTTCACCACAAATAGGACTTAACTAAATGTCGCATTACATTCATGTTACCACATAGATATAAATAAATGCTTCTTAAACTCCCTGAGTCCATGTTCAGTATCTACATTATGGCTTCACCATAGACACTTTCTTATAATTCCTAACTTTCTCATTGCCTTGGAATCAGCCTGTATTAGATAGAAGCACCTTCATGAACATTTGTGATGTGCCAAAGAAAACATCTTCATTCAACTCATTGCTTTAGTTATATAGATTAGATATACTCATGTTTATAATCATGGTAAATAATGTACTAAAAAGCTATCAAGAGTGGAAAATGCTATAATATTGTATGTTAAAATAAATTGTTATAGAAAACATACATAATCATATTTAACCCATAGTTTAAGTTTAATCCATAGTTTAATCCATTCTTGCATACTAGCCAATACAGGCTGATTCCAAGAGCAAAGAATATGTATTCTATTCCATAATTTTCATCTTCTGTGAGCTTCTTAACTTGGTGGAAAATATTTCTACAGTACTATGATCAGCTAATACAAATTTTGTTAACATTATATTACATAGCAAGTATATCACAAACGTTAAGTGACTTATAAGTACGAATGAGTTAAGTATACAAATGTCCCAAATATGATGCTCCAAGTACTTGTTCTGACTAATAGTAATCTAGTTTTTTTGCTTGATTCATGTCTTCCATAGTTTGGAGAACTTCCAAGCATATCTGTATACACCTATGAACTGGCACTGATGTACTTTAAAGATATCAGTGATCATCAGATGATCCCAATAGAGACACACATCTGGAGAATAGAAACCTCAGTGATTAGCATGACTAGCATCATATCTTAATATGCACAGGTGTTTCATTGCCATTGCCTCTCACTACTCACAGTTCTGGAAAAATTTTATAGTGTAAGAGTTACCAAGTCCTCAATCTGTGAGACATCTCATAGAAGAAAGCTACAAAAGATGGTGGCAGTTTTGTGCCCGATTTGTTTGTTATATTTCCCAAAGGACAGAGTGGATGAGCTGTGTTGGGTGAAGATCAGTCACTACTATATTGGTAATCAACAATTCTCACCAATTCCTAAGTCTACCCTCCTGTCAAGACCATATTTATTTAGTGAGATTCCTCTCTAGCTTCTTTTGTTTGCTCTCTGGTATCTGATAAGAGCCCAACATTGTTCTATTCCATTCTGAATATTTGCATACACACAAGTGCATTTGGTCAGAGTTTAAAATTCATCAATTAATAAATGCAAACAAAAATGTGGGAAAGGGATACCATCCAATTCCAACAATCAGTAGTATTCAAGTCCCAATTCAAGTGGATATGCTCAAGAAGCAATGGGGCTTAACTTGAATACTGAACTGTTTTAGCCACAAATATGACCCAACTAAGTGCCCTGTTACATTCATATTACTACATGAATGCAAATAAATGCTTGTTAAACTCCCTGAGTCTATGTCAACTCATGGAAAAATAGTTCAGTAGTTATACCATGGCTTCGCCATGGACACTTTCATATAATTCTTAACTTTCTCCCTAAAATGTGACCCCAAAATGACAAGTTATTTCTTATATATTCAGAACAATCATAAAAACATTGGATATTTATTGAAGCTAATATCACACCAGATGAATAACTTTTCAATATCTGATATACTTAGTGAAACAATCTAAAAAAAGTTCAATTTATTTAATTGAGTTTATGTGCCTCAAACTTCTAAGTTTTGCTTAAAACACAACCATTTCTTGACTTCCTTTAAATTTTCCTTGAAGAAACAGTAAGCTTTATTTTCCCAATGAAAGAAAGTTTAAAGGTAGTATAATTACCAATGTTTTTAATAAACACATATTTAGTGAGTACCCATTAGGTACTTCAGGTAAATGAAAGGTAGATATGGGAAGTAGCCAAGGCCAAAAAAAAGGTTAATATAACCAAACAAGTGTTCTATGGTTTTTATGTGTTCCTTAAAGTTCATGTCTTGGAACTTAACCACCAATTCAGCAATGTTGAGAGATGGCACCAAATGGAAGTTGTTTCAGTCATAAAGCCACCACCCACATGAAAGGATTAATGTCATTATCACAAGAGCAGGTTTGTTATAAAAGAGAGTTCATCCTCCTCTTGTTCTCTCACATCGGCTTTCTTCCCATGGGATGCCTTCTATCATGTTATGGCACAACAAGAAGTATCTCCCCAGAAGTAGCTCCATGATTTTGGACTTTCCAGCCTCCAGAACCATGAACCAAATAAACTTCTATTCATTATAAATTACCAAGTCTGTGAAATTCTTTTATAGAAGCATGATACAAACTAATAAGACAAAGCATGTGAGCATAGGACATTTAGGTTAAAATAGTTGAAGTTTGGATCAAGAGTAAAGGAGTGTCAAGAAATTGAGGCATTTGCAAGGATGAGAATATGGTAGGACTGGTAAGACGTTTGGGCTTTCCTGAGTGCAATGACAAATCATTGACACAGCAAAAGCAAAGAAATACCATGACTAAATCTGTATTCTAGAAAGACTACTGAAATGTGGAGGCTATATTGGAGAGGCTTGAATTTCTCTTGAAAATACTTTTTTTCTTTTCTATCACATTGTCGGGCTGCAAATTTTCCAAACTTTTATGCTCTGACACCTCTTGAATGCTTTGCTGCTTATAAATTTATTCGGCCAGATACCCTAAATCATCTCTCTAAGTTTAAAGATCCACAGATCTGTGTGGCAAGGGCAAAATGCCGCCAATCTCTTTGCATAGCAAGAGTGACCTTTATTCTAGTTCCCAAGAAGTTCCTCATCTCCATCGTAGACCACCACAACCTGGATTTCATTGTCCATATCATTATCAGCATTGTACTCAAAGACATTTAACATGTTTCCAGGAAGTTCCAAACTTTCCTACATTTTCCTGTCTTCTTCTGAGCCCTCCAAACTGTTCCAACCACTGCCTATTACCCAGTTCCAAAGCAGCTTCCACATTTGTGGATAGCTTCACAGCAGCAGCACCTCACTCCTCATACCAATTTACTGTGTTAGTCCATTCTCACGTTGCTAATAAAGACATACCCAAGTCTGGGTAATTTATAAAGGAAAGAGGTTTAATTCACTCACAGTTCAGCATGGCTGGGGAGGCATTAGGAAACATACATTCATAGTAGAAGGGGAAGCAAACACATCCTGCTTCACATGGTGGCAGAAAGAAGAGTCAAATGGGGAAAAGCCCATAATAAAACCATCAGCTCTCATGAGAACTCACTCACTATCACAAGAACAGCAAGATGGGGGTAATTGCCCTCATGATTCCATTACCTTCCACCAGGTCCCTCCCATGACATGTGGGGATTATGGGAACTACAATTCAAGATAAGATTTGGATGGGGACACAGCCAAATCATATCAAGGTTGTCTTTTTTGGGGTTAAGTCTGGTTGTGTTCTGTAATCCTCCTGAAATTGAATATTGATATCATTCTCCAGGATTCAACAGTTCTCTTATTATCCTTTAGAATGAACTTTCTACCCCAGTCTCTCTCCACCTCCTCTTTAAGGCCAGTACCTCTTAGATTTGTCCTTTCTAGGGTATTTTTCTTGCATTTATAGGCATGCCTTATTCTCTTGTTTTCTTTTTTCTTTTCTCTGCTGTGATTGTTTTTCAAATAGTCTTTCTTCAAGCTCACTAATTCTTTCTTCTGCTTAATCAATTCTGTTGTTGAAAGAATATTCTTTCAACATTTCAACACCCAGGCTGTTCCCCCTTGGCATGTCTCGTTCTTATTGGCACCCAAAGTCCAGAGGGGACCAAGAAAGCAGGGCTCTGGTGTCTAAGTGCTTTCAACATTCTTTCAACATTTCAATAGCATTCTTCATCTCCAGAATTTCTACTTGATTCTTTTTAATTATTTCAATCTTTGTTAACTTTATCCAAGAGGATTCTGAATTCCTTCTCTGTTTTATCTTGAATTTCATTGAGCTTCATCAAAACAGTTATTTTAACTTCTCTATCTGAAAATTCACATATCTTTGTCACTCCAGAATTGGTCACTGGCGCCTTATTTAATTCACTTGTTGAGGTCAAGTTTTCCTGGATAGTCTTGATGCTGGTGGATGTTTGTAAATGTCTGGGCATTAAAGATTAGGCAGTTATTGTAGTCTCACAGTCTTGACTGCTTTGTATGCATTCTTCTTGGAACTACTTTCCAAATATTCAAAGGGCATTGAGTTCTGTAATCTAAATCTTTGGTCACTGCAGCCACATGTGCATTAGGAGGCACCCCAAGTTCAGTAATACTGTGACTTTTGATAACTCGTGGAAGTACTGCTTGGTGGTCTTGTGAAATATACAGGATAATTCCCTGGATTACTGTGTAGAGACAGTTGTTCTCTTCCCTTACTTTCCCCCAAACAAGCAAACTCTTTCTCTCTATGCTGAGCTGCCTGGAGCAGGGGGAAGGGTGACACAAGCACCCCTGTGGCCACCACCATTGAGACTGTGGTGGTTCAGACCTAAAGTCAGCACAGCACTGTGCCTTGCCCAAGTCCCATAGTGACCACTGCCTGGCTACCACGTATGTACACTCAAGGCCCAAGAACTCCTTAGTCAGCATATGGCACATTTCCAGCCTTGTATCTTACTTTAATGAGAAGTAATCTTCCAATTGGCCCAGGGCAGGTCCTGGAATGCTATCCAGGAGCCAGGGCCAGGAGGCAGCAACCTTAGCAGTCTACTTGGTGCTCTATTCTAATGCAGCTAAGCTGGTACCCCAGCCACAAGACAAAGTCCTTCCCACTCTTCTCTATCCTTATCTCATATAACAGGAGTCTCTTCCTGTGGCCACTGCTGCCCTAGGCCCACAGAGATTTCTCCCTGGCTATTGCTGATGTTCACTCAAGGCCCAAGGTTCTTCCTTCAGCTTGCTGTGAATGCTTACAGGCCTGGGACTCACCTCCAAGGTAGTCAACTTCCCTTTGGCCTAGACTGGGTCCAGAAATGACACCTATGAACTAAGGCCTGAAAGTAGAGACCCCAGGAGCCCACTTGGTGCTCCATCCCACTGTGGCTGAGCTGGTCCCCAAGCTGCAAGACAAAACCCGCTTTACTCTTCCCTCTCCTTTCCTTTAGCAGAAGGACCCTTTCCCTATGGCCACCACAGATGGGAAGGACCTGGATCACACCTAAAGCCATTATAGCTGTGGGTTTCACCCAAGACCAATAGTGAGAACTGCCTGGGACCACTAATGTTTATTCAAGACCCAAGTAATCTAGTCAGCAGGTGATGAATCCTGCCAGGACTGGGTCATTCCCTTTAAGGCAGCAGATTCCCTTCTGGCCCAGAGTGTGTATAGAAATGGGAGCTAGGGCCTGGAATCAGGGCCTCGAGTCTCTGCCTAGTGCTCTATTCTCCTGTGGCTGAGTCAGTATCCAAGTAGTAAGGCAAAGTCCTCTTTTCTCTCCCTTCACTTCTTCTCAAGTAGAAGGAAGACATCTTTCCTGGAGCTGTGGGCTGCACTGGCTTGGGTTGGGGGGAGGATGGCACAAGCACTTTCTTGATCACCCCTGCTGGTGTCTCACTAGGTAATATGAACCCCAAGTCCACTTGCGCTCAGTCCAGCACAGTACCAAGGCTTGCCCAGGAATTGCAACTGTGGCACAGAATGCCTTTCAAGTTTATTTAGAAACCCAAAGTGCTTTATACCACAGTGGTGAAGCTAGCCAAAACTTCAGAGCTCAGATTCTAACTGCTGAAATGGATAATTCCCCTCTAGTCTACATGCTTCTTCTATGGGACTGGAGGGATCATACAGACCAATAGGCAATAAGAGCATGTAGAACAGAGAGGAATTGCCCCTCTTATTCCTTGTGCTGCTTTCTGCTGTAACATGGCAGCATGGAGTTACAACGCAAATTCCCACAATCACTGTGCTCTTCAGTATACACAGATTCTCTCTCCACCAGGAAGCCACAGGGAAAGGACTGGGGAGGGGTTGTAACAGCAACCCAAAACTGTCTTACCCTCTTCAATGCCTCTTTCTTTGACATGATATTAAAACTGGATTTCATAATTTTCACTTGATTTTTGGTTCCTACAAAGGTGCTTTCTTATGTGAATGGTTGTTCAGTTTCATGTTCCTGCTGGGGGAACAACCGGAGGCTTTTATTTGGCCATTTTGCTCTTCTTCCACTTGTTAGGTGACTTTTTATCTCAATCATCTGAGGTGATTTTTTTATCTCAATCATCTGCAATACTGATGGCAGCTGTGACCCATCTGCCAGTGGCCATTGCCATGACACTGGCTGCAGTGGGGAAGGTGTTGCCAGGGCTCTGTCCTCCACAGAGCTTGCAGGTGCTGTAGAACAGGCAGAAGCCCTGACTCCTTCTGAGTTGGCAGGGTGGGAGCTTCACACTCCTTAGGCTCTCCTAGGCTCCCTGTACTCTTGGGGGCTGGAAGGAGGCAGGAGCCCCACCCTCCTGGGTACAGCGGCACCTGTCCAAGCTGTGGTCACTCCTAGGCATCTCTGCACTCTTGGAGGCCTAGGAACTCCCCTCTTACCCCCACAGGCTCAGAAATGCCTGCTCCCACTCCCTGGCCTCTCCCTGCTCCTGGCACCCACTCTGATCTGGGAGGAAAGTTGAGGCTGAGCCAGGGCATTGTTGCAACCTGGCTGGGTGTGTGTACACTCAGGCCAGCACTGAGACACCAGACCCCTGCTTTCTTGGTCCCCTCTGGACCTTGGGTGCCAATAAGAATGAGACAGGCCAAGTGGGAACAGCCTGGGTGCCATGAATGGCAGCAGGAAGCAGACAGGCTCCTGGGTGGAAAGGGGGAGGTCCCTTGAAAGCCCTACTTTCAAGCTAGGGAACGCCTAAAGTCTGAGGGTCAGACTGCTAGCCTCGCAGATGAGAGCAGGGACTTACAGTGCTTTTTCTGGGCCTACGCACGGCTGCCCAGGGACCATCAGCATGAATGGCCTCCCCTCTGATGCCCATAAAAACCCCAGACTCAGCCAGACTCAGGGAGATGATGAGATGGCCAGCTGCAGAGGAGCTACCCATCCCCAGTCTCCTCTTTGCTAAGAGCCGAGATGACAGAATGACCAGTTGTGGAGAGGAGCTACCCATTCCAGGGTTTCTTCTCTGCTGAGAACCTGAATGCTCATCAGCACACTCTGTCTAAAGAGAGGAGCTACCCACTGTGAATCTCCTCTGAGCTGTCTTATCACTCAATAAAGCTGTCCATCTGGCTCACCCCTCACTTGTCTGCATACCTCATTCTTCCTGGGTGAGGGAAAAGAATGCAGGACCCACCAAATGGCAGCGCTGAAAGAGCTGTAACATAAACAGGGCTGAAACATGCCCCTTCCCTTGCTCACCACATTGTGGGCAACAAAGACAGAAAAGCTATGACCCTTTGGGGAGCCCAGACCTAGGAGCTCCCCAGGCCAGGTCTGTGACACCTTCTTCAGGGTTCTGTGGTTCCTGGCATCTCTAAGCTTCTGTGTACCACTATGTTCCTCAGTCCCAGCTATGGAAGCTGCTTGTGGGATGCCTGGTCCAGCCACACCCTTGCAGAAAGCTGGCACCCATGATGGTTTTTGGAGCTGTCCGCCCCACCACAGTCAGCATGCCCTATACCCACTCACTCATACACCTTTCACTGTTCCACTTGCTCTTGGCAGGCATGGAATTCAGACCAGTAGCATGAGCCAGTCACAGCCTGCCAGGCCAAGTGGAAACAGTGAGCCCAAGCAAAACGTGGGCAAAGATGCTACTAACCACAGAGGTTTCCAGCTGGTGAAGCAACACCCCAAGCAACACCCCAAGAATCCTGTAACGATACAAAGTCTTCAGAAAATTCACAAATATTTACATGCAAGAGGATTAAAAATCTCTCAGGAAAGAATGGAACTATGACATCTTGAAATGCTATGACACTGTTGTTTATTCCAATAGTTCTATGTCTGTGACATGAAAATATTATAAAACCCATAATAGTAATATCAAAGGACTAGGCTTTAGTAATTAGTGGAGTTAGTAATTAAATATATTGCTAAAATTATATTATTATAAATATAATTTACTTAAACTCTAGTGCCAGATCATACATGGACTTCAAAATATGCCTCATTTTCAACGTGATGTTTTAGCTAGATGTCTTCTCTAGCAAATAAAAACACTTTCTAACTGATTAAGAAACTCTTCCAGAAGCAATCTATTCCTATCACACACATTTTTATTATTAACGTTTTAAATTCACTACTTGTAAAATATAGTTTCATTTATTAATTCATGCATTAAACACATTTAATTCACTTTTTCAATAAATCTTTCTTAACAGCCACTATGTACCATTTACTATAATAGGGTTGGAGATTGGTAGGTAAATTGAAAGAAATAGTTCTTTCCCTTAAGAAATTTAGAGTGTACGGATAATAGCCATCATGGAAAAGGTAAACTTAAATATGAGAAATGTTAACAGGTTTTATTAAAATATGTAATAGTGTTATCTAGTCTACTGTGAGGTTTATGGAAGAGTATGCATGGTCAGAGGACACAGCCTCATAAACATGTTTGAAAATTTAAAACCATAAGTATATAAAAACAACCTAATTTCACATGAATCTGTATTAGCATGAATCAGAGTCATTAAACCTTTAGAAAATTATTTTTTAAACTGGAAAAACCCATTGTAGTTATCTGAAGTTACTAGAAGCAATATAATGAAATTCATGTAATATTAAAAGCAAAAAAAGGTGGGATTCTGTGGAAATAAGATGTGTGGTTAATTAGACTTTCTGGTTAACTGAGCATTGAGTTTTTAATGCAGTGTCACGTTCAAGTTGAGAATTTGTTTTAGTATGATCATGTATTTTAATTGGCTACAAAACTCATTGTTCTTATTATGAACATAATATTTCTGAGGCATGCATTCTAACTATCTTTTGAAACAACTGAAAGAAAAAACAATGCAAATATTTTAAATGTAGAAATATTTTAAATTTCTTTTCAGACTCACACATATACTTATTTTTTTAAGTAATGTCACCACCTGCTCTACTGTAATCTCAATGTTGGCAGTAATTTAAACATTGGGGAGATTTTGCAATAGAAACCTAATCATTCTTATAAATCATTCCAGAGGACATAGTCTGTCATTTCACAGGAAGATATTATTAAAAGTGGGCTTGATTCAACAATGCAAAATTCAAAAACAAATTTGTTGCTATGCCTTTAACATGCATTACATTTTGATTTGTTGCTGATGGAGGTGAAGGTGGGGAGTAACACTAGCTGATTCATTGAACTAAATTATAATTGCTTTCCCTTCGGTTAAGAGCAAGTCAGCTGTTTTTCTTCATTAACACTGGATGTGCACATTTCTACAGGAACTCTTCTCTGTTAATGGGCAAAGGGAATGGTAGATTTATTAGTTTGACACATTGGAGGAGAAAACATAGTTAATGTATTAAGTGTTTTTCACAAATGTAAAAGGCACCTCACCAAATTTTAGTAATGTTAATGTTTTTGGAAAGTCCATTCATTTTTCCTTCCTTCCTTCCTTCCTTCCTTCCTTCCTTCCTTCCTTCCTTCCTTCCTTCCTTCCTTCCTTCTTCCATCCTTCCCTCCCTCCTCTATCCCTCCCTTCTCTCCCCCACCCCACACTTTCCCCCTTTCTCTTTCTTTTTGGTAAGAAATCCTGCTGGGTCCCTGTAAATAGATATTTTTGAATTTATTTGTGTGTGTGTTTTTTTAAATGTTTTGAAGTGCCTTAAAAATGGAATATCCTGGTGAAGGAATATGTAGTTAAGATGAATACGGTCACTTTGAATAAATGTATATTTTGCCCAGTGCTTCCTGTCAGCTGGGTAAAAAGGAGAAGTTAAATTACATCACTCTTATTAACAAAGAGGAAGAATTGTACAATTATCTGAGGATAAAGGAAATTCTTCCACGTACGAATTACAAAGAAAAGTTCTCACATGGTAGTTCATGTAGATATGATCCAATGCAACTAATAAAATAGCAGCTATGTATATTAAATAGAAAACAGTTTCATAATTATGTTTCTTGAAAAATAAAGAAAATTTGTCATTTACTTAGATTCTTATCATTGTCTGGTTTCTAGGGCCACTTTGTAAAGAGTTACTGTATTTGCTTAGGTAGAAATATCCTAATTTTGATTCCATTGATACAGATAGTAAATTCATGGATACCGATTTTACTTTTATTTTATTTTATTTATTTATTTTTTTGGAGACAGAGCCTCACTCTGTCACCCAGGCTGGAATGCAGTGGCAACATCTTGGCTCACTGCAATCTCCACCTCCCAGGTTCAAGAAATTCTTCTGCCTCAGCCTCTCAAGTAGCTGGGATTACAGGCACCTGCCACCAAGCCTGGCTAATTTTTGTATTTTTAGTAGAAATGGGGTTTCACCATGTTGGTCAGGCTGGTCTCAAACTCCTGACTTCAGGTGATCCACCCGCCTTGCCTCCCAAAGTGAGGGGATTACAGGTGTAAGCCACCGTGCCCAGCCTCATGAATAAAGATTTTTAATTCTTCTTTAACATACCTTTGTAGCCACAAAGTCCTTCCACTTGTTTTTAGACCTTAATTCTAAACATATCAAACTTTAATTCTAGGTTTTAGACCTTAATTCTAAACATACCAAAATAAATCTTTTGCTTTACATGGTAAAGTTTAAATGCAAGCTTAGTAAATTTGTCTAACAAAACACAAACTGTAGTTATATTTCATATACAATTATGTATTAGGTTCTGTTCTAGGTCATTTGAAATTACACTATACTTTAGAGATATTTGAGTGTACAGAATTGCCCTTGTGTTACAATATAAAATAATGAAAAGAAAAAACAAATACATGAGAAAATGACTTGCAATTTTTGCACTGACTGTAATTTTTGCATTGACTGTGGATGGCAACTTTAAAAAGTGATCCTTTTTTCTTCCACATTATATGGAAAGAGACATATTTATGACGTGTTACTTATAATGTGTTTCCCCTACCAAAAACACATAAGTGGGACTTCGTACAGGATTTAGAGTGGAGAAGTAGGGACAATATAACAATAATTGGATTCTGATGTTTAGGAATGAGGTATGTCTATCAATTTTGTGCTTCACACTCTGTTCTGTAAGATTAAAAGTTAACATGATATATGAGTGCCATATTAAAGAGTACATATAAGTAAAATTTCTAGTAGAATATTAAAAAAGAAAGGTAAAGTGGCTCAGACTTTTCTTTCTTCTTTTTAATTTTAACAATATATAAGTAAAAGAGGTTGTTTACAATCTCAGACTCAGGATCCAGATTTTCTGACTTAACTGAGGCCCTGCTACTTTCTAGTTGGTTACACTGGACAAATTACTTGACTTCTTTTGCCTCCAGTTTTTTTGTCTATCAAGTAAGTTAGAGCATTGCTATGAGGGATAAATAAGTTATTGCAGGTATAGCACTTAGAAGAGTGCCTGGCACCTAGCAAGTGTGCATTTTCACAGCATTTTCATAGTATTTCATAGTAAAGTATAGTATTTCATGATGATGAATAATATTCTACCAGGTAAACTATAGATTAAAGGCCATTAGAGAAATAATGACACAAATTTCATGAAAGGTTGTTTATCGGAATGGCACTGGCCAGCTGATATTGGGAAATGTGTGGTAGTGGTATAGGGGGTTGGAGTTGTCTTACTGATTGAAGGGGAGGGTGATTGGATACTTGATACTGTCATTTAGTGAGTAGAGACAGGAGAGGCTAACAGTCCTGCGATGTGCAAGAAAGTACCACAAAATCATAAATTGTTGTGCCCCAAGTGCCAATATCTCCGTAGTTGAGAAATATTACTATTTCTCATAGGAATTAAGGTCTAAAAACAAGTGGAAGGACTTTGTGGCTACAAAGGTACGTTAAAGAAGAAACACATTGATACCTTACATAAAGTTTCTGTTTATTGATTTAATTATATCTCAATTATATCTGATTGTATTTATGAAACACCTTAATTGCAAGAAAATCGATAAAACATATTTAGCAAATTAGTTATTTAGTATTCAAAAGGAATGATAGCACTTTAGTCAAATAAAAGCAGAAATTCAACACTCAAACTAATCGATACATTATCCTTAGCCATAGTTAAAAATTCTTTAAGGTTATGAGAGGTATGTCTGAAGAAACTGATTGAAGGAAAGACCCTCTAACAGCACACAAGATACTAGACTATATTGGAAATACAATTTTATATGTGCTGGAAAAACAAAAATTAAAAATTAAAAAAAAAAGTAGATCAACAAATACATTTTTAAACTATTGAGAAACAAAACATTTTTAAGAGGATAACATTTCTTATATCAGTGTGCAGGCTAAAAACATTTTTCCTGAAGAATATTTGTGTTGTGTAAACTGTTTTAGAGTCACATTAATTGGGAGGCTTTTCTCTGATCCTACTAACTACTATTTCCTTGTATGTTACAGAGACATACAAGACCAGTTGGTGCCTATCTTTGACTTAAAGCTAAGAAATAAGCATTTCTTAGTTCAATGAATAAGACTGAGTAAATTTAGAGGGAGAAAATATTTGTCATTGTTAAGATGCAAGTTTTTCAATATGTATAAGCTGTTTTTTAAAGTAAGAGTTTTTTTCTCTACAGGATCAACTCTAGAAAAAAAAATACAGAGCAGCATTGCCCAACAGAAATACAATATGAGCCACAAATGCAAGCCACACAAATTTAAATTTCAAATTTAAAAATATTCTAGTAGCCATATTAAAATAAGCTAAAATAAATGGGTGACATTAATTAATGTATTCATTATTTGGTTTAAAAATATATTTCTTATACCCAAAACACTATTTCAAAATATAATTGATTTGACTATATCTCAGTAGCCATTAACAACTTGAACTAAACACATCTCAAGTGCTCATAGGTACACGTGGCTAAGGACTATTGCACTGGACAGCACAGATCCTGAGTGTCTTCTTCATCCCCTTTAGCCTCTACCAACTCTACCTGAATCCTTTGTCTCAGTGTGTTAGTCCAAACTAACGTGTGCTTTAACTGTAAAATACACACTGGATTTTGAAGCCTCAGTATAAACAAAGAAATGTAAATATAACAATTTTGTATTGATTACATTTGGAATAATATTTTGGGTATAAGAAATAGATAATTAAAATAATATAATTTAATTAATTTCATCTGTTTCTTTTTCATTTATTTTAATATAGATATCATTTGTCTTTTAACTCTCTAATTGCCTCCAGCACAACCTGGTGAGTAATAAAAAAGTTAATGAAGAGCCAAATATTTACCAAATACCTCAAAAATGCAGCACATTATTTCTGTCTCTGACCTCAAGAAGCCTAAGTTAAAATAAAATAAATAAAACATAAATAGAAATAATCATAAGATGTGGAATATGATGAACAAAGGAAGAATCTTGTTAACATGATGTGACAGGGCTTTTTCCTTGAAAAAAATGATAATATATCTCCCCTGTCTTTAATAACAACTTCCTTTCTATTTATATTGGCTCATCAAATCATTTCTCCTCACTAAATTAATCAGTGTCAATAGGAATTTATCTTACTTCCAAAACAGTTAAAAAAATTAAATATTTTTTAATAATCATCTGAAACTAAAAATTGTAAAATATATATTTTATATGATGAAATTTATAACTTTAAATAAAAGTCAATACCAGTAAACATTCAGAGAATATTACAAAAGAAGAAAAGTCATTAGAAATAATTTATTCCCAAAGAATTACTATAGCATCATTATTCTTTATTTCATAGTTCTCTAATTAGATGGTAGAAGAAGATTTTCTATTGTTAACAATATCAGGTTCTACAGAAGAATTTAAGCATAAGTAGTTCCTCCTTGTGCCAAGTCTTTATACTCCGTTTTTTGCTATTGCTCACAGTAATTCTATTCTGGCCTCTTCTTGTGTAAAAAGATTCTTCACAACAAGTGAAGAAAAATGTTGAATGGAGTTACACTGTGCTGTTTCTAATATTTAATGCTTATCTGTGGGAGGTATATGTGAATGCCTATGTTTTATTCAGTAGTTACTCATTCGAAGATGACAAGGAGTGAATAGATATATAGGGAGAGCACTTGGGGGCTGTCTTAGTCCATTTACTACTGCTGTAACAGATACGTAAGACTGGTTAATTCATAAGGAATGAATATTTATTTCTTACAGTTCTGGAGCCTGGAAAATCCAAGGCCAAATGGCTGGCATCTTGCTGACAGCCTTCTTGCTGTGTCGTCCCATGGTGACATAAGGACAAGACAGAAGGTGGAAGACAGAAGGGCAAGAGAGTGTATGAGAGGTGGGTGGGGAAGGGAACTCATCCTTTTATCACGAACCCACTCTGGTGACAACAAACCCACTCTTGCAATAACAGCATTAATTTGTTCATGAGGGTAGAGTCCTAATTACCTATTCACATCTTGATGGCCCAACATCTCAACAAAATTGTATTGGGGATGAACTTTCCAACACATGATCTTTGTGGTGCATTATTAAAACAATAGCACAGAACCAATTTGGGATTAGAATACCAAACTCTATAACTAGACTATTTTGTTGTACTTGAAGTACAAAAGTCTAGCTTGACCTGTCCTGCTGAAGTTCCCTATAGTATTATTTACACTGAATAAGTAATACTTAGGGTACATACTCTCAGGTATGTACTGATTCTCCCAGATAACCTAGGCAGCAGGCATAAATTGGGAAAAGAGGCCAGGTCATATGCCCACATTTCTGTGGGTAAAAGGTAGGGTTTCCCCAAGTGGGGAGGGGTAGAGATTCAGAGTTTCAAGGAAGAGGGTCCTCTTTAAGAGGAGGAAAGGCCTACCTATAGAGCAGCATGGCTAGAAACTGAGTTGAGTCAACGAGAAAATTGCTCTGAATGGGGTTTAACCTTCCTGTGGCTTGACATTAGAATAAGGAAACAGTCATATTTAGCAGTTTTAAATGTATAATGTTTCCTTTAATTATCTCCAGCTCCTCGGTAAAACTTAACATGCCTTTCCATTCTTTAGTAATGGTAGCATGGGAGTAAAGGAATGAAACAGAAAAGAGAAATGTGGCTGCCTCATGTCAATTTCATCTCCCAAGGCCCATGCAGAGGGAAGGGAGGGCCTTGTATTGAAAGGACTGCCTTGTATTGGCAGTAGGGGTTACGATAGCCACTATGAAGGAACAGCCAGGCCACAGTGAAGTTAGGAGCAGCATGGATGTGCATGAGCCATTGCAATGAGCCAAAAATGGTTATAAAACAATCCGCTTTTTTTTTTTCTTATATACCCAGAGGAGGGAACTTTTGTTAAAGAGAGACAATGACGTAGCATGTAGAAGAGAGGCTGGAAAAACTGCTGCATACTTTTTATAATTGTTATCCCTAAAGAAGACAAGGAAGTGACCAAGAAGTTGGACTCTGAAGTCAGATCAACCCATGTTTGTATCCCATATCTACCTCTAAACAGCTATGTGAACTGAAGTAAGCGTTGTCCCTTAGCGTTCCAAAAATAAATTGATATTAATATTAATATATCTTTTGCAGTATTGTAAGAAATAAATTACACAATGCATATAAAGTTTTTAGTAAAATGCCTGTCAGAGAGTCAAATTTTCAATATTATCTGATTTTGTAAATGTTCTTATTTTAATCTTTATGTTTTCATGTTTTTATACCATTTATTACTTTAATAATCAGAAAACAATTTAGTATAACACTCTGAGTAAGGACATTTCTGTGCTGTGGAACAAAACCACGCTGGTTGTAAAGAAGATGCTCTGAAATTTTAAAGTAAAACGTTGATACTTTTAGGTCAAGTTTATGGTATGCAATAACTCCCCAGTCAAGTTTCAAATCACTTTCAAAATATATTTCTTTAATTTTTAAGTATTCAATAATCACTCACCCTAAGAAAACTTGATACATATACTTAGTTGTCATGTTTAGAGAGGTTATAGCTGCAACACCACAAAAGAGGTTATAGCTGAGAAAACACACAAATAAATGTAGGGAACATGAGAACCACCAAGATTTAATAAACAAGAAAGAGACTAGAAGCTTCAAACAGGTTGAAGAACAAAAGGAGGCACAATACGTTGGAAGTGAAAAGAAACAAATTTCAAGAGAGAAAAGACAATCAGTGCCAAATGCTACAGAGAGAACAAGGAGAACTGATTATTAAATTGAATTTGGCAGAATGCCAAATTAAAAGACTTGTGTAAATGTCAATTTCAGGCTATTTTTCCAAACACTTTGAAAAACAGCGAACAGATAGTGAAAGAGTAAATCAAAGTCAGATGAGTAAAGAGAAATATATTTTTTCTACAGAAAAGCTGTTCAGTTTGGAGGCAGAAGGAAAATTTGCAGATACATTTGTTGGCACTAAGACTTTAAGGACTTTTAAATGTTTATAATTCCTGGAGGGTTGTATAATCATTGAACTCTGCAAAACTGACCCAACACCCCGAAGTAATAAGTCTTGGAAAAAATCCAGATAGGAAAAAGGAGCAAACATATGTTCGTCACCCTCTGTTCAGCGTGGGCATATCTGCATGGGTTGAGTATAACAGCTCCCAAGTCACAAACTAAAGCCATTGGTATCATTTATAGATTTACAATTTCTGACAAGGCTGTGCAGACCTACAGGTCCCTTCATTTCCTTTCTAATTGCCCTGTTCTGGAAAAGGGAGTGTCTCCTCCTGACAGTCTTTCTCTTCATTAAACTGGAATCAGAGGGAAACTAACTGTACAAATCATTGCTCCTCTGAGCTGGATCTTTCATCTTTGACTCCTGTAAGGTCGCCCAAATATGCAAAGTTTCAAAAAAGGGTTAAGGAAATCTCTCATTTTGCCCCTCTCTCCATGCCAGGCCTAATGCCAATGTATTTTTATAGAAATATCCTTAGGGTCATCATCATCATCTTACATGTTTATTCCACCTTAGTATCTCTGTTTTAGAAGATGAAAACCCAGAAAGAGTGAATGAATTGTCCAAGGAAATTAGCTAGTGGACGTCAAAGCTCTTTATTGAACCTATTTCCTGATTACTAGACCAAGGCTTTTTCAAGTGAATCATATTGTCTCTTAATCTTTGAAAAGACCAAGTCTTAGCAGTAAAAAGCAACAAATTGTGGGATGTTTTATTGAAGAAGTGTGCCTTCCTTTTACCTCTGAACTATTTCTAGCAGGCATACTCTTTCCAGTTACATGTAAAATCTTTCTGTTTTAACTGATCATTAACAGTTATAAAGGATTTATATGGCAAACTATTTTAAGTAATGTTTCCACTCACATAAACAGAAATTACTTAGAATAAATGTGACTTTTCATAGCAAAACACATATTGCACAATTTTTACTCTACATTGAATGACAGGACTTGAAAAGAAGGCCAAATTTAGTCTGGTGTAAATCTTTTTCTGGATAAATTTCAGAGATTTAGTTACTCTGCCTAGAAATTGGTATGTTTGAATATGAGAAATTGAACTAGTCTTTGATTTTAAGAAATTTCAATGTTCTTTCCATTTTCAATTTTGGAACTAAAAGAGCCAAATTCTGAAAAATTATTCTTTTAACCTTTAAAATAAAGTTTGTTATGAAAATTTAATTCCCAAAATAAAGTCTTTATGAAATTAGAAGAAACCCTTGGACAAAATGTGATTAGCATACTGAATTGCCATTCTACTCTTCGGTTATTTTCAAAATTTCTTTTCCATATGACTTCAAAGATTTTATTTATGACTGTCCTAAATCCATGATTCTCTGAAACATTAACAAAGATTTTCTCACCTGTTCATTCCATGCCCTCTTCATAACTCAGCAATAGAGAGTCCTTACTCTTTCTATAGCGTCACAACAGGTCACCTTTCTAAGCTGATTCCTTTCTAAATTCTCCGGAGACTCAGTTTTCTCCAGTGGCTACTCTTTATTATCCTCTGCCCTGTTTTCAGTGGCCACTCTTCCCTCTCAACCCCAGCTTTCTTGAAAGACTTCTAAGAATATCATGGTGATGACTCATCTAAAACTTCAAGTGAGTAAATTCAAGGGCTCCATTCTTCTAACTTCTCAAAGATATACACACAAAAATTAGGGAAGCCTCTCTACCAAATGTACGATTTGGCATATGGTCAAAGTTTTACAGACTGTTTTATTGCCGCTGAAAAATTCAGCATTATTTTTCAAACCAATTATTTACCTTTGAGAAATTGAGTCCTTTTTGTAAGCTGGAGATATAGTGAATCACATTTGTAACAACAAATATTCAAAATTAAACACAAATTTCATGCAAATAAATTGAAAGCAGTGTTACAGGTTACATGTTTGCAATCTCCAAGCCTCCTGTTGAAACTTGATCCCCAATGTTGATACTGGGGCCTAAGGGGAGGTGTTGAGGTCATAGCAGTGGATCCTTCATGAACAGCTTAATGGCCTGGAGGGTGTAGGGAGTGAGTGAGTTCTCATTAGATTCATTCCCATAAGAGTTCCCCTAATAGCTGGTTTTTGAAAGGAGCCTGGCACCTTTCCTTTCTTTCTTGCTTTCTCTCTTGCCATGTAATCTCTTCAAATGCTGGCTTCCCTTTCACCATGAATGAAAGCAGCTTGAGGCTCTCATCAGAAGCAGAATCTAGAGCCATGCTCCTTGAACATCCTGCAGGACCATAAGAAAATAAACCTCTTTTTTTTTTTATAAATTACCCAGCCTCAGCTATGCCTTTATAGCAACAGAAAGACACTCAGATAAATGTATTAGTTAAGATAAATTACCAATTAAGTGTCTGTAATCCATGTGCAGCCTGTAAAATATTGAAATCATTAAGAGAATGGTATTTTTTATGAACTCATAACCATACAGTTCAGATTTATGGTGAGTATATAAACAAAGTTTGTTTCAAATTTCTTCTAAAGTTACCAAGATACCTGCGCCATTTGCTAGATGACCAAAAACCATCAGTCATTTCACAGATTGCAATAGATTTTTTTTAAACAAGAGCTTCTGTACAAAGACTTATTAAAAATCAACAATCCCTGTCTCATCATTATCTCAGGTTTTGCATTTTTGAAAAGCATGTTTTATAGATATTAGTATGTCTGTCACTTGTGCCATCAGGATATTGATGATGTGATATATCCAATTAGTCATTTTTAGCAGATGGCTAATAATTGTTGTGAGCACCCTATTGGATACGTATGCACTGAGTTGTAGATGTACAAGATGCTGCAAAAACTATTTTATTGTAAAATTAGTCAGTATCAGGGAAACATGGGTAGTTAAGTTTCAAGACAGAGGTCAATTTGGAATATTTCTTTGTGATCCAGATTATTTTTAGGCTATAAATCAAGAAAATACATAAAACAACTACCATCTAATACAAAGTCAGCAATTCTTAATGCATTTATATTAATTGATTTATGTACAATCATTTGTAGAAAAAACTAACTAAATGACCATGTGTCAAGCCCAAGAGATCCAAAAATAAATAAGGTTATGCCTAGGTACAAAGATCACACCACAGAATATTTCTTCTTAAATACTTACTTATCTGCTCAGACACATAATTGATGGCACGCATGGGATGTGCTCTTGTACAGCTGTACATGTAAGATAGTCTGGGAATTATGGATAATCTTGGGTCACAAGCTATAATTTTTTCCTTCTTTACAATTTACGAATTCATATGGGAATGCAAATGACTAAAAGTGTGATTATAGGAATAACCTTAAATCTACTCTAATTTATCTATTCACAAATGTCAGCACCATAAGTTATTATCAACAGCAATGTTCTTCACATATACTTCAAGGAATGAAATACTACAAGAGCTGATACAGTATGACTTAAACAGGAGGCAGTAGACAAAAAGCTGTAACTTACCTTTTTTTTTTTCAGTGTTCTTTTGATAGACATCAAAATCAGTAAGGGAATCTAATCTTCACACATCATTCATTCAAAAGACCATGAGTCCCCACAATTGCTAATATTCTATCCACATATCCTAAGAGCAAAGTATTAAAATCGCCTTCTGAGTTCCACAGAAGACATCAGTTAAGTGATTAATCATACTGCTTCTTTAGTTTTCTTTATTTAAAAACGTTAGTAATTATAATTTACCAATTAGAAATAAATTAATCCAACAAAGGATTTACAATTATTATTTATAAATAAATCTAAGCTAACACACTACCTATTAAAAAAGAAATAAATTTTAATAACCCACCCATAAGTATTCTAATGTAATTCAAATGGCACATATTTGAAGGGTTGAAGCCCACATGCAAAAGTGGTAAAGGAGAATAACATCACTAATGGTTTGATGGATACATGGAATATCCATTTGAAGGTTTAAATGGCAGTATTTTGCAAATGGAATGCATTAGTGCTTAAGCACTAATATCACTGAATAAATCAAAGTTTATAACAGTAATACAAACCTGAGGAACTCTTTTTGCATACATATAATCCAAGTGATTCTGTGTAGACAAGTGACATTATATACATTTTCTGCTTGAAACATGCTGCTGGCTAAATGAAACAAAATGTATGATAGCATTTCCTACCCTACTTAAACTGAACCACATGCAATAGCTGTGTAGCTCCTAACTAATAAAGAAAGAAATAAAAACATCAAGGAAAGTTTTAGTTGAGTAATTTTAAATTTTGCTTCAATGAATCAGAGTTGTAGTAAATTATTCCTTTTATTCCTTAATCTGCTTACATTGAAATTAGGGATGTTGATTGTTCTCTTGCCAATAGACATATATTTAAAATATGTTACATCCAAAGACATTGCTTTTATATTACCAAATAATCAGTGCCCCTTTTCATAAATTGCTTAAAAATTCTTACTTAAATTCTACTTTCAACCAACAGAACAGTAAATACTGAATTTTCTCTACTATGAGAAGCAAAAAATTATAAAACTGGAAAAATATATGAAGTCAAGCACTGTTGTTTCAAATAACAAACAGCATAGGATTATTATACTTGGAAGAAGAAAAACATAAAAACAGCAATTGCTTGATTGTTCCTTGATCACCTTGACCTTCTGCCTGGGGGTACTTTTCTGCAAAGAAGCAGAGAAATGAAGCCCAAGCTGAGCACAGTTATTGATAATATAAGGTATCAAAGATAGGAGTTCCAGTTTTGCTGAGGTGAATGGAATTTGCAGACAAGTCTATTTAAGAAGACAAGAATGCATGTCCCAGAACACTTCGTGGAGTAATCACTGTGGGTGCTTTCCTGAAGGAAGGGTGCATATACACAAATAAAACTAGAGATACCAGAGGTCAAGCAGTTCTGGAAGACATCAACATTCCAGTCTACCTGTAGGTGAGAGACTTCAATGAGCATCTCAGGCATTCAGTTGAGACCAGTGAATGCCAACCTTTAGGAAAAAATCATGTCCTAGAATAAGGATCTCCACTAGGACTAAATTCAAAACAGTAATAGATCCATCCAATCAAAGAATAAGAACAAGCCAGACAACCAGAAAAAGATAAGCTGCTAGTGGTTTCACTGCCTACAAGAACAAATTTTATAAAGAGATAGCACAATTCACATTCTCTGCAATCTTTCATCAACAATGTCCAACAAACCCTCAAAAATTATAAAACATACTAAGAAACCAAAAAACATGTGATTCACATTCAAGAGAAAAGAAGGAAATTAAAAATAATCATGAGATGAGTCCGATATTGTAGTTTGCAGACAAAAGCTTTAATGTAGCTATTTAAATATGTTTAAAAACTTAAGAAAAAATATAATCATAATGAATGAACAGATGGGACATTTCAACAAGAACATAAAACTATATAATAAATTTAAAATTCTAGAATTTTTCCAGTACAATATCTGAAATGAAAAATTTATGGCCAGATGCAGTGGCTCATGCCTATAATCTCAGCACTTTGGGAAGCCAAGGTAGGCAGATGACCTGAGGTCAAGAGTTGGAGATCAGCCTGGCCAACATGGTGAAACCCTATCTCTACCCAAAATACAAAAAACAGCCTGGTGTGGTGGCACATGCCTGTAATGAGAGCTACTCGGGAGACTGAGGCAGGAGAAACACTTGAACTCAGGAATCAAAAGTTGCAGTGAGCTGAGATCATGCCATTGCACTCCAGCCTGGGTGACAGCGTGAAAATTTGTCTCAAAAAAAAAAAAAAAAAAAAAAAAAAATACTATATAAGCCTAACAGCAGATGGAAAGTGACAAAAGAAAAAAATAAATGAACTTAAAAAGATGGCTCAATAGAAATTATCCAACTTGAAAACCAATGAGACAATGATTGAAAATAAATGATGAGAGTTTCAGTCATTGAGGGCATAATATAAAGCAGTCTATTTTAAGGAAAATTGGGGTTTATATGAGAAGGAAAAGAGTATAAAGGGCAGAAATATTTGGAAGAAAAAAATTGCTCAAATCTTCTCAAATGCAGTGAAAACATAAACTTGTGAATCAAGTAGCTCAGCAAGCCTCAAGCAGGGTAATCAAAGAACATCATACTTAAGTGCAACAGAATTAAACTATTAAGGTTAAATACAAACGAAAATCCTTCAAAGCAAACATACAAATAAGTACACATTACACATAGATAAACGTAAGTGACAGCTGATTAAATGAAAAAATATAATCCAGACTACAATAAAATATATATATTAATTGTGTTGAAATAAAATGTGGCCATCCTAGAATTTTTTGTGCAGCAAGAATTTTCTTTAAAAAAGGAGTTCAAGTAAGGACATTTTCAGATGAATAAATAAAGACATTTCAGATAAAACTGAGGTAATTTGTTGCTGGCTGACCTGCACTGAGAGAAATGTTAAAGTTTGTTCTGGATGAATGGAAATAATGCTACATACCAACTTGAATTTATAGGAATAAAGAAATCAGAAATGATAAATATGTTAGTAAAAATAAAAGAGTATGTCTATAGATACAGATATAGGTATAGATTTATTTAATTTCTTTTACAAGACATAACAAGTGGACAAACACATATATACCACTATATTGTAAAGTTTATAGTGTATGTAGATATAACATATGTGATAAAAGTAGCACAGAGTTTAGATTGTATATGAAACTATACTGTTGTAGGATTCTTATATCTTACCTGAAGTAATACAATATTAACTTTCAATTAGACTGTGACAAATTGAGAATATTACAATCCCTAGAGGGAACACTAAATATATATATTTT
>NW_012103832.1:2603204-2637743 GCF_000951045.1 Mandrillus leucophaeus
AAATATATTATATAATTATATTTATATTATAACTATATGTAATATAAAGAGGCATAAAGTAAATGAAAGAATAAATATGGAGTACTCAAGAAAAAGTATTTAACTCAATAGAGAATAAGAATAAATATGGAGAATAAATATGGAGTACTGAAGAAAAAGTATTTAACTCAATAGAATACACAGTAGCAGCACGAATAGAGGAAAAATTAGTGAGTGAGAGAAACAAAGAAAGAAAGAGAGAGCAAATGGTAAACTCAATAAAATCAATAAATGTTTTACATGTAAGTGGATTAAAGGCAACAATTAAAAAAAAGGTTTCTACACTGGATCGAATAACAAAACCTAAGTATATGCTGTGTGATATAGATGTGTTTTAAATATAATGCCGGGTATAGGTTGAAAGTAAAAGTGTGGAAAATGATATGCCATGTGAACAGCAAGTATAAGAAAGCTGGGGCTGCCATATTAATATCAAATAAATGACACTTTGCCGCAAGGAGCGTCAGCAAAGATAAAAAGAGATCTAAGAATAATGAGGTAAATTCATAAGATGCAGCAGTCATGAATATATACATGATTAATGCAGTTTCCAAATACATATGACAAACAAACTAAAAGAATATAAAAGACCAATAGATAAATTCACAAATATGGACATTTTAATGCCCTCTCTCACAGATTCACCAATTAAACAAAACATTAGTAATGATATAGAATATCTGAACATTATCTTGCTATAAACGACATATGTAGCACATTAAATATAGATGTAAAATACATATTTTTTCCAGTGTACATGCAACATTCAAGATAAACTATATGCTGTGACACAATACTCCCAATTAATTTTAAAGATTGAAATTTTACTTGATTTGTTCTCTGACAATCCAGTTAAAGTAGAAATCAATAAAAGTACAATAGACAGAAGAAGTCAAAATATTTGCAGATTAAACAAAGCCTTTCTAAATAACACATGTGCTATGGTTTGAATGTTTGTGTTCTCTCTAAAATAGTAAAACTTAACTCCCAATGCAACAGTATTAAGAAGTGGTGCCCTCAGGAGGTGATTAAATCATGAGGGTGAAGCTCTCGTGAGTGGGATTGTGAGATTTTGTAAAAAGCTGGAGGGAACTAGCTAGGACCCATTTACCCTTCCATCCCTTTCACCATGTGAAGACAGAGTTTGTCGCTTCCAGGTGACACAGCAACAAGGTGTCATTTGGGAAGCATAGACTGAACCCTCACTAGACACTGAACCTGCCAGCACCTTGATCTTAGACTTTCCAGGCTTCAGTATTATGAGAAATACATTTCTGTTGTTTATAAATTACCCAGTTTATGCTATTTTGTTAGAACAGCAGAAACAGACTAAGAAATATGAATCAAATATTATTTCTAACATAACGATAATGAAAATACAACGTATCAAGATTTGAGTGATGCCAATAAATTAGTGCTCAGGGGAAATACATAGCTTTAAATATTTATGTTAGAAAAGAAGAAAGGTCTGAAGTGAATACTCTAGGCTTATATCTTAAGATGCAAAAAAATAATAATAATAATAATAATAAATAAAGAAAATCCAAAATAAGTACAAGATGAAATAATGATGATAGGAGCAGAAATCAATGTAAGAGAAACCTGAGAAAAATAGAGAAAATCAACAAGGCTAGAAGTTGACTCTTTTAATAGAACAATAACATCGATAATGTACTAGAAAAACTAAGGACATATGGAAGAAATGCAAGTTATCAGTATCAAGAATTTAAATATGATATCACTATGGATTCTATTAAAAGTAATAAGGACACATTTCCACCTACTTTAGCCAATACATTAGACAACTATCATGAAAGAAATTTGAAAAATATAATTTATTAAAAATTCCTGTATTTGTAAAGCAGTGGTTCTTAAAATATTATTGCTGGATTAGCAGCAGCATCCTTACCTGAGAATATGACAGAAAGACGAATTCTCAGGCCCTAACCCAGATCTACTGAATCAGAAATTTTAGGAGCGAGGCTTATTGATCTGTGTTTTATTGAGCTCTAAAGCTGATAAAGTTGAAAAACACTGTATTGAATAAATTATTTTTAAAAATCTTCCAACAAAGTGAAATCCAGGCCAAAACAGACTTTAGCAAACATTGAAGAAAGAAATAATACCAATCTTATACCTACTTTTTCAGGTAAAAAAAGAAAAAACGTTCCAAATTTGCTTAGTGAGTCATCATAACCTTAATACTAAAACCTAAAAAAAAGTGTACAGAACAATATCCCTTATGAGTATGGGTATAATTGCAAAAATTATAATAAAATGCTAAAATCTCAGTAACTTAAAACAATACAAATTTAATATTATCTTACAGTTCTGGAGTTCAGAAATTCAAAGTGGGTTTTTAGCAGAATTGCATTCTTTTTAGAGGCCGCAAAGGATAATTCATTTTCTTCTATTTTTCTAGCTTCTAGCGCCTGCCTGTATTCCTTGAATTGTGGTGCCCTCCATCACACCAATTTCCCTATCCTTGGTCACATCTCCTCTCTGAATTTGATCCCCCTACATCCCTCTTATAAGGGCCCTGTGTTTATACTGGGTCCACTTAGATAATCCAGAATAACCTCTCTATCTCAAAATCCGTAATATAATCAATCACATATGTAAAGTCTCTTTTACCATTTAAAGTTTTACAGGTTTTAAATATTAGGATGTGGCCATCCTTGAAGTTTTATTCTGCCTATACAATAAATCAAAAGTTTATACATTATGGCTGGGCGCGGTGACTCATGCCTGTAATCACAGCACTTTGGCAGGCCGAGGCGGGTAGATCACGAGGTCAGGAGATCGAGACCATCCTGGCTAACACGGTGAAATCCCATCTCTACTGAAAATATAAAAAATTAGCCGGGCGTGGTGGCGGGTGCCTGTAGTCCCAGCTACTCGGGAGGCTGAGGCAGGAGAATGGCGTGAACCTGGGAGGCGGAGCTTGCAGCGAGCTGAGATGGGGCCACTGTACTCCAGCCTGGGAGACAGCGAGATTCCGTCTCAAAAAAAAAAAAAAAAAAAAAAAAAAGTTTATACATTATGACCAAGTGAGGTTTAACTCAGTATTAAAATTAAAATTTGAAAATCAATATAATTCACTTTATCAATAGAATAAAGGAAAAAAACATGACCACCTCAATGCATGAGCAAATAATATTTGATAAAAGTTAAAATACATTCATGATTTTAAAAAACCCTCTCAGAAAACTAAGAAGAGAGGGAAAAAATTCCTCAATCTAATAAAAAGGTATGTATGAAAAACCCACAATTAGCATCATGCTTACTGGGGAAAGGCTGAATGCTTCTCCTAACATGGTAACATGGCAAGGATATGTGTATTTAATACTTCTACTAAACATTGTACTGGATGTTCAGCCCAGGGTCAAAAGGCAAGTAGAAGAAATAAAACACATTAAAATATCCAAAAATTGTGTTTTATTCATAAAATCATAATTAATCAATAAAGAAATTATCAGAACTACTAACTCAATTTATCTAATTCAAGAATAAATGGTCAATACATACATAAAATCAATTGTATTTCTATATCCTAACAGCAGACAGTGAAAAATACCATTTAAAAATAATAGATTTACAATAATGTAAGAAACATAAAACTCCTGGGGATAATTTATCAAAAATATGTACACAGCTTCAACTGTAAAAAACAGATAATATTTCTGAATGCTATTAAAGAGTTAAACAAATGATCTATGCTCATGTATTGGAAGAATTATAATGCAAATTCTTCCCAAATAAATTGAAAGGTTCAATGTAATCTCACTCAAAATTTCAGGAGGCTTTCTTTGTAGAAATTAACAAGTTGACCCTAAAATGTATTTGAAAATGCAAGGGGCCTAAAATATCCAAAGGATTTTTGGAAAGAAAAATATTTATAGCTACCTGATTTTAAAATTCACTGTAAAGCTTCAGTGGTCTATAAAATGTGGTATTAGCATAAGGACAGACAAGAAGATCGATTGGACAGAATAATAAGTCCAGAAATAGACCCATTCATATTCAGTCACCCAATTTTTAACAAGGCATAAAAGCAATTCAATGGGGAAAAGAAAATCTTTTCAACAAACAATGCTGGAATAAAAAAGTATCTATTTGAAAAAATAACTTACCTCAAAACTTTGAAAAAAATTTATAATAATCATAAAAATAAACATAAAAACTAAAAGTATAAAGCTTTTCAAAGAAAACACCAAAGAATGTCCTTGCTGTCTTAGGGTAGAAAAGAAACAAAAAACAACACAGTCTCAGTCAATTTAGGTTACTATAACAAAATACCATAAACCGCATAGCTTATAAACAACAGAAATTTATTTCTCTTGGTAAAATTTTAAGTCTGACAATACCAAGTGTTGACAAGAATGTGGAGCAACATAAACTCATACTTTGTTAGTTGGAATGCACAATAATACAATCCCTTAGAAAACAAATATTTTCAGTTTTTTAAAAAATTTTTATCTTTTTTTTTTTTTATAGAGATGGGGTCTCACTGTGTTGCCCAGGTTGGTCTCAGACTCCTGGCCTTCTCCAGTGAATTTCTTGTATTAGCCTCCCAAATGTTGGGATAAGAGGGATAAGCCACCATGCCCAACTTATTGTCATACTATTTCTTACACTGTTCATCACATACACACCCTGTGACCTAGCAATTCTACTCATAAGTATTTACCTAAGAAAAATAAAAACATAAGTAAAATAGGTGTATAGTTTAAACACAACTAAAATAGGTGTACAGACTTATAGGAGAATGTTTGTGCTTGTACTTAAAATAGATCAAAATTGCAAAAACAAACCAAATCTACAAAAGATAAATTGCTATATTCATACAATGATACAACAGAATTCTATGAAAGAGAAACTGATATTTGAACACATAGTACATGCATAAATCTCCAAGATGAGGCTGAGTGAAAGAAATGAGATGCAAAAGAGAAGATACTATGGAGTTCATAAAGTTATAAAACAGGTAAGCTGATCTATGATTTAAAAAAAGTCAGAAAAGTATTTCTCAATAGGGTAGGAATGGGCAAAAAATATGTTTCTCAGGTCATGGAAATGTACTATCTATTTATATATCCATATCTATCTATCATCTATATATATATTGATAGCTATCTATCTATCATCTATCTATCTATCTATCTATCTATCTATCTATCTATCTATCTATCTATCTATCTATCTATCTATCTATCTATCTATCTTGCTACAGAGTCTTGCTCTATTACCCAGACTGGAGTGAAGTGGCGCAATCTTGGCTCACTGTAACGTCTGCCTCCTGGGTTCCAGCGATTCTCATGCTTCAGCCTCCTGAGTAGCTGGGACTACAGGCACACACAATCATGCCCTGCTAATTTTTGTACTTTTAGTAGAGATGAAGTTTTGCCATGTTGGACAGGCTTGTCTCGAACTCCTGGCCTCAAGCGATCCACTCACTTTGGCCTCCCAAAATGCTGGGATTACAGGCGTGAGCCACCACACCCAGCCAGGATATGTACTATATTTTGATATTAGATGGGTTACACAGATATGTGCATTTGCCATGGAATTAATTACATAAGAATTTGTGAATTTATGTACTTAAAACTATGTAAATATAGTAAACTGTAGGTAGTAAGTTTACTTTTTGCAGTTTTGTGGGTTAGCAATTCTAAAAGTATTTTTATGTATTCTAGGCTTGAATAAGTGAAAACATTGATGATAATGTGGTCCAGGTTTCTCATTGCTTGAGAAGGGAGTTACAGATACGAAAACTGGGCAGACTAGAATTTACTCTGTGTGGTTGAAAGGAGGTAGGAAATGTCAATATCAATCCATATATTTATATATTATATTTGTGTGTGTGTGTATGTATGTATGTATGTATGTATCTATCTATCTATCTACTCATGGAGAGACAAAAAATAGATATGTGCATGCACACATTCATATCCACACAGAAATAAGTTATATACACTGAGTAGTTCTAAAAGCAAAGACAGCAGTTAAAACAAACATGCATAGATCTTGGTTTATTTCACTAATGGGGCCTAAAAGCAATGACACACCAGTATCAATTAGCACACATAATGCCCAAACATTGGTTTCAAAGCAACATTATCTTTAAACACGAAGCAGGTCTCCTTTGGCAAAATAGCTGATTTCAAGGCTAGAATTGGAAAAGTAGATGAGCCTGCAACATATCTTAAGTCTAATAGTGATGCAACCCTGTCAAAGGGACATACAGAAGCAGCTTGAATGTGCTCCCATTTGCCAAATATGGAATAATTTGACTATGAAAACAAATAATTATAGCAATGGACTGTGTTATCCATTGAATAAAATAAGAGTCCATGATAGTATGAAGTTAAATAAATAAATAGAGGAAGGAGAAGGAAAATTTATTCCATAGAGTAGAATGGCAACTAGTAAATGTGGAAGGAATTATAGAGTTAGAAGAAGGATTAATAGATACCATAAATACTGAGTAAAAGTTTGATGAGTAATATGATATTTACAGAATCTCAAAATTTCTACTTCCATATTATATTTTAAAGACCTCAATCAAATTACTAAAGTTAACATTACTAATACTGGAATAAACTGGCATCATGTGTTTTCAAATGGAGTACACTGAGGGAGGCAGACTATCACATCTGTGGTATTCTTGCCAAAAATTTATAATCTGAATCTAATCATACAGAAACTCAGATAAACCCAAATTGAGAAAAATTCTTGCCAGAACTTTTCAAAATGTCAGTCAAGAAAGACAAAGAAAGCCTCCAGTAACAGTATTTAAGAGTCATAAAAACTAAATGTGATGCTTGATCCTGGATTGGATCCTGGACCAGGGCATTAAGTAAACTGCCATGACAAAATTTGAATATGAAATGTGGATAAGATAATACTAAGATATCAATACAAAATGCCTTATTTAAAATGCACACTGTGACTATGTAAGAATATTCTTCTTCTTAGGAAATTATGTTTATGTATTCAATGGTAAAAGGGCACTATGTCTTCAATTCATTTGTTAAATACTTCAGGAAAAGATAACAACATTAAGGGATGTGTATGCATGTGGTGGCAGTGGGGGCGGGTTATGTAGAGAGAGACAGAATTTTAAAAATAATGCAAGTTGACCAAAATATAATTCAATATTGAGTTTGGTAAGAATGTTTAGAATTTTATTGATTATTTTTGCAATTTCAAACTCGGTTGAAATTATGTAAAAAAAAAAAAAAAAAAAAAAACATTGCAGATCAGGCACAGTGGTTCACCTCTCTAATCTCAACACTTTGGGAGGTTGATGAGGGAGGATCGCTTGAGTCCAGGAGCTCAAGACAAACCTGGACAACACAGAGAGACCTCATCTCTATAAAAAAAAAACAAAAATTAGCCAGGTGTGGTGGCATGTGCCTGTACTCTCAGCTACTTGGGACAGTGATATAGGAGGATCATTTGAGTCTAGGAGTTCAAGGTCATGCTGTGCTGTGATCACGCCACTCTACTCCAGTTTGGGTGACAGAGTGAGACCCTATCTCAATAAATAAATAAATAAATTGCAAAGAAAAATCCCTATGTTGTGAAAGAACTGTGCCTAAGAAAAATTTTGTATGTGACAAACAAAAATATTTGGTAAACAAGCAAGGCATTTGAACA
This sequence comes from Mandrillus leucophaeus, assembly GCF_000951045.1. Taxonomy (NCBI): domain Eukaryota; kingdom Metazoa; phylum Chordata; class Mammalia; order Primates; family Cercopithecidae; genus Mandrillus; species Mandrillus leucophaeus. Next base: position 2,610,906 of record NW_012103832.1, read on the forward strand.
GATAACTAAAGGAATTTCTGAACAGAGAGACACAGTATAGTAGCAGATTACTTGATAAAAAAGTCAAGGAAAATAAATTCATAAAAATACAATTCAAGGTCAACAGGAATAAATTTAAGATTCAAATTATAGCTAGTGCAATAAAATATACAAGTAACAATTTCTACTATTTCAACTTTGATAAATTTTTATTTTCAAAAGTGAACTTTTGGAGAAACATCAATTACTTTCCTCAATCAAATTTTGCTAACACCAGCTAAGATTTGTTCATTTTATTCACAACCCTTAGAAAGATGGACACTGATCAATGAAACAATTGCTAATCCCAGACAGGGATTAAGTTTTATCTAAATGGGCAGTACATGGGTCCAATTTAGAGTGAACAATAAACTTACATTTGCCTCCATTATACATAGAAACCCCATTTTATTGAGATTTCAATTGCCTTTTACACATCATTAACCTGCTGGCTAGGCCACTAGCCCATGAATTTCAAAGCAAAGCAATACATGGGATTTCACCATACAACTCCCACAGACCAAAAAAAAAAAAAAAATTCTTGCCTTGTGCAATGAAACTACAAGGTTGACAGACTTTGGAAATGGAAATGTCTCGTTTCCATTATTTTGAAAGATTTTTACTCAATATATAGTCTGTATTCCCAAGTGGCTTACCGAGTCAGACTTTCAACAACCCTACCATTACAACTTTCTCTGCTGACTTCTGAAGACCATTTTATAATGCTCTACGGATTATTTTATAGCCTACGTCTATGATTTCCACAAAGAACTTAAATAACAGTAAAGTAACAAATGTTCTTTTATTTGCATCTAAACTGAATCTTCCCGTTAATTTTCTTTTCTTTTTCATTCTATAGAATCTCACACAGTTTGGTTTTAAATTTAGATCAGGAGCAAAAACCATATAACACTACTAGTGAGATACTTTTTTAATGCTTATGGTTCGACTAATTAAGGGATAGGCACAATAGAGAAAATATGATTGAATATGGTTTTAAATACTTCAGCCATTGAGTCCTATTAATTACTATTCAAAAATTAACACAATAACAATATTGTTTCTGAGGGTAAAATTTCACAGCAAAATCTATTTTAATATGTAATATCCTCAAAAGCATCATAAAATATTTTTAATAAAGTTGTGTGTATTCCAAGAAATCTAATAGTTTTAGTCTACTTAAAACCAACATATTTTAAACATTTATGTAGCACAAAAATGTTTAACAGTAGAGGGATTTTTGTTTTATTTTCTCTCAGAGGCATTATTTATATCACAAGTAATAGGACCAAATTGTATTTACTCCAGTCATATTTTAACATTATTTATCAACTGGCACTCTATAAACAGTTTCACCTTCTTATTGTTTAGGTCTTGCCTCTAGAGATTAGTTTTACAAATGTTTTCTAAAAACAATGGTTATGGTAGCCACCAAAACTTTATGAGATAACTATGAAGGACAAAATACTGAGTTTCTAAAACACATCTATGTATTTTTATATCATTGCCATATTAATGCAATGTAAATATAACATTGGGATTATTACTGAAAAAAATATTGCTTACTATGAAAACTTAAAATTAATCTAATTACTTGGCTATCATTTTAATTACTATGAAATAGTACTTTTGGAATTTTAAAATCCAAAAGTATTAATAAAATATAGTATTAATAAATTATATAAATTAATAAATTATAGTATTAATAAAATATATTACTTTTTATTACTAAAAATTATTTAGTCCACAAAGAATATCTCAATAAATTCCAAAAATCGAAAATAGTACAGAACACATACTATAACCGCAATGCAAATCAGATAAAACTTTAGAGAAAAAAATTAAATAACAAGTCAAAACCTAATCATGTGTAAAAAACAAAATAAGAACAGAAATCTCTCCTTACCTGACATTTAGATATAAAAACAATCAAAAATACAGTTTAAAGCTTCCAATGAATGTTTATAGAAAATCTATCTTTTTAATTGTTAAATGTATAATATGCTTATAAACGAGGAGGAACACCCTGATCCAGCAATCCCATTACTAGACAAATATTCAAAGGAAAATATATTGTTCTACCAAAAAGACACATGCAATCGTATGTTCATCACTTCACTATTCACAATAGCAAAGACATAGAAATAGCAAAGACATAGAATCAATCTAGGTGTTCATTGATAGTAGATTAGATAAAGAAAGTGGGGCACATATACACAACAGAATACTACACAGCTAGAAAAAATGAAATCATGTCTTTTGCAGCAACATAAATGCAGCTGGAGGTCATTATCCTAAGCAAATTAACATAGTTACAGAAAACCAAATACCACATGTTCTCACTTGTAAGTGGGAGCTAAGCATTGGGTATACATGGACATAAAGATGAGAAAAATAGACCTTGGGGACTACTAGAAGGGAGAGTAGTTACAGGGTACAGACTACATATTGGGTACCATGCCCATTACCTGGGTGAAAGGGTCATTCGTACCCTAAACATCAGCTTCATGCAATATACCCATGTAACAAAGCTCTACCTGTACCCCCGAATATAAAAGTTGAATTGTAAAATAGAAAAAAAGAAAAGATAGCTGAACAAAAAAAGAAAGAAGCTGTTAGAAATACCTAAAATTAGAAAGCAGAAAGAAGGCACCACAGTGATCTTTAGATGCATCCTCAAGAATTTTGCCACAGAATATTAAAGTCATAATCAAGAGTCATCAATAATTTTTAGGAAAGCCAAGACATTAACAGAGACCCAACGAACACAACATGCAGAACATATACCTAAAGAAAGAGACTTGATAGAGTAATTATAACAGTAATGTAAAATAAGTATGTTTAGTATATGCACAAAGATAAACAAGGGAGTATGTTCATGATAAAGTATAGTGTTATAAAGCAGGAAAAATGAATGAAAAAATCAGCTACAAAGTTATAAATATTAAAAAATATACAATTGTTGAACTAAAAATCTCCTAAGATTTTTTAATAGCAGAATGGTCACAGTCAGAGTGTCTTTGAAATTCAACTCGAAAATATATCCCTGAATATTACATTAATACCATACAATAAATTTAAGAAATGAGAAAAATATGAAAAAGTTTCAATTCTACCTAATAGGAGTTTCAGAAAAGGAGCTGTGTAATTTTGGCAACCTTGGGAAATGCAGTAATCTTTCATCATCAGAAAAATACAACCTGAAGTAACCTTTCCAGAGAAGAAACCAAAGGAATAAATACTTTTTTTCCTCCCTACTGTCTTCAGTTCTTCCTCAGCTAAAATCCATATGAAAATGGAGGCCATGGAAATTCTACTGATGCAATACCACAAGTCAGCTCCCTGGGTCAGACAGCAGTGGTATGGAGAATAAAGGGAAGTATACAGCAGGTACAGGAGGAAAAAGCAGAAGATAATTGCACAATTATTTTGACCCAATTCTATTCAGGTTGTCTTTTTTGTTGTTGTTAATTTACACGATAAAAATTTTTTGTCTTCTTAAAATTCATGGCTTTCCTTTCTACTCTCTTTATGGTTTCTTTTGATCCACAGAGAAATTTAATTTTATTAGTCAAATTTATAATTTTTCTCTGTAGATTGTTTTTCTAAGTCATTTTTATTCAGTATCTGATATTATTTTTAATCCTCACAGCCAACACATGTTGTATATATGATTGTTTTTCTCATTTTATGAATGAGGAAACTGCCTCAGAAAGGTCAAATAACTCGCCTGAGGTTACACAGCTGAAACTTCCATTTAGGCAATCTGGATCTAGAGACAACAGTCTTACCCACAGTCTATGTGGCTCCTGATGAATATTTTTATGTACATAGTTGTACTCTTGTATGTATCTCTAAACTAAATCACTAGATTCAAACTTAGAAAATTAGACTGTGTACATATGAAATTTGGATGAATACTGCCAAATTTCCCTCCAAATTTTTATATTTCCTTGCCATTCTTGAGTACTATCACTTTAAAAAAGTATGCTAATCTTACAAGTCTAAATGGTATTATATTGTCTTAATATATATGCATTTAATTATGAGTTAGGTTTAGCATAATAAGATTTTTGGCCATTGATTATTATTTTTCCTGTGGGGATGTCTCTCTCTCTCTCTCTCTCTCTTTTTTTTTTGAGACTGGCTCTTGCTTTGTTGCACAGGCTGGGGATACAGAGCTATGATGTTGGCTCACTGCAGCCTTGATTTCCAGGACTCAAGTGATTCTCCTGCCTCAGCCTCCCACATAGCTGAGACCACAGGCATGCCCCATCACACCTGGATAATTCTTTTATTTCTTTAGACATGGGTCTCAGTTTGTTGCCCTGTCTGTTCTCAAACTCCTGGGCCAAGTGATCCTCCAGCTTTGGCCTCCCGAGTGCTGGGTTTACAGGCATGAGCCGTTGCATCTGGCCAAGACCTCTGTTTTAATATATCTTTCTCCTTTTACTATTTGACTACTTGCCTTTTTCATAGTGATTTAAAGGTTAAGAATATTTATCCCTTACTATTACCCTTGGTGTCCCAGTCCCACCATTGATATTTTGCTTTTGTCTTCATTTTGTTGTTGGTGTTTTTGACAAATGAAAGTTAGAACTTTTATGTAATTAAATGTATTATTATTTTCCTTTCTAGTTTTCCTTTGTGGGTTTTGTGGCATGTATTTTATTGCTATTACAAATGATACATCTTATTATATTTTAACTGATTATTATTCATTATTGATTATAGTTTTTAATAGGAATCACATGCCCATTCCCTTGATTGAATTATTTTAATGTTTCTCATATATTTTTCAATTTACTCTTAAGGTAGCAAATATAAATCATACCATCCAGAAATAATTAAATTTTGCTTCTCCTTCCCAATGATTATAATTCTCATTCTGTTCTATGAACTAATTGCATGGCATAGTAATTTTGAAATAATGTTAAATGACAGTAGAAATAACAATCATCTATTTTTAAGTCCTTATTTTAATGGTAAGTCTAATGTTTCACCACTGTGAATGACGCTGGCTTTTTATCTGAGACACATTTCCACATTGTCTGAATTTATCAGTTCCTTTTTACAAAGGATTTTTAACAAATATATACATTATTATTTCTCAAATGTATTATTAATATTTGTAGAGGCTTTTTTCATCTATTTATATAATACAGTATCCAGATATTGGACATCTGTGTAGCCTCCAATTTCTTCCAACTATAAATCAATATAACAGAACCATTTTACCTTTCCAGCTTCTACTCTTGCATACTCCCTCATTATCCTACCTGAAAATCTTTGAATTACCACTGAACATCAAACTAAACTGTCAGTCTTAACCGTATATACACTATCTTTGTAAATGTAATTATTAATTTAACATTTCTACATAAGTTTGTTTATGACTCTGCTATAACATTTATCATTTTGTGTCATCGTTTATCTGTCTGCAGGTCAACTTCTATAAGACAACAGAATAAGTTATAACTGCAATTCTGTGTTACTCATTGATCTTGTCCCAATACTTAGTATCTGACCCATACTAAACCATCAGAAAACCTTTGTGCAATTATTAAATGAGCATCTGAATTATTAAAGATTTGAGTAAAGAAATATATGAATACACAGACAGCGTAGGACCATGTGGAAAGGATGTCCAGGGCCTGTAATGATATCTGAGATTTATTTGTAGATAATCAGGAGCCAATGAAATGTTAAGAAGGTTAATGCCATGATTATCATCGAGTTTATCTTTACTATCACTTTTTTATTCATTACCTATCCACTTCTCATCAAGATCTTTCTTATCTTGTTTATACATTCATAGGACATGGACCACTACACACATGATAATATGTATACAATATATATTGTATGTGGTATACATATGTAGTAATGCAAAATTAAGGAAGTTCAAATTTCATTATAGTGGTAATATGTGACAATGAAAGAATTTAGTAATTCAACATGATTGTATGATAATAATAGCAGCAATGGCAACAAGAATTACCATTTACCAAATGCTATCTCCAAAGAGACAATAAAATATCAGCTTATCACAACACATTTATATAAATAACCTATTAAATATAGTATTAACCCGAATCACAGCTATAACAACACAGATTAGGAAGAAAATTTAGGTTATGCCGAATTTCACAATTAGTAAGTGGTGCAACTAGAATTAAACCCAACTATATTTCATTATCAAGTTAATTTTTCATCTCTTACAGCACAAACAGTGCTAATCTATGGTTTACATATCTCTTACTACAATAGCATGTTTTCTCTTAGAAGTAAACTAGTTACATTTCATTCAACAAATAATTTCTAGATTATTTATAAAAATATTTCTGAGACTATAATGTAACTTCACTCAGGTTACAAATGAAACACATTTATTAAAACAGTTAAAGTAGTTACCTTGTTTAAATGTCAAATCATCTCCTAATTACTACTAGTCTATTAATCTCTTTCTTTTTGAAAAAATGTGCAGGAAATGCAACTTAATAAACTAGCTTGAGAGGTTTAAGGAAGTAAGAGCAGGTCCTAGAACAACTTCTTTCTTTCTGACTCCATGATGCCTTCAAGGCAAACACTGTTCTGGTCCCATGACAGAGAGATGGGAATAATTTCATATTACCCTAGTCATGAATCTAAAAAACATAAAGACATTAAGTACACCGAGCATTTTCACTCAAGTAATTTTTCTAAAAATTTTGGAATATATTTTACACTACTATCTTAAGATAATGTAATTACATGGCTATAATAAAGGTTATTTTATGAAACTGATTTAGGAGACTACTGCAATTGGGAATTCATAAAAATCTTAATATTTATCTGACTGAAAATAAAACCAGAGATCTAAAGATATAAAATGCATGGCTGCTAAGAAAACCTTTATAAAGAGGGTATACTGCTTTTGTAAAATATTTTAATTTTCCAAATAGCATAGTGTGTTTCTGAGTAACACTGCAGAAAATAAGTTTACATGCCAATGCTCACTGTATTAGTTTTTCCATATGCATTACTACATCACAGAATTACTGATAAATTCTTTATGAATTCTATTTACAAAACATAATTATTTCAAGAGCTGATAGTCAAGCTATCCATCAAATCATTAATGTTGTACTGTTCCCTTGTGAATGCTCAAAATCTCCATCTTTCATTCCTTGTGTAAGTTTAAATAAAGTCTATACTGAACTGTTATATTATTGAATGCACTAGCAAATAGTTGCAGCCTGGTGATTCTGTAGCTATTTTATGTGAGAATTTGCCAAACATGGCCTATAGAAATCTTTCTCTTAAATGTGATGGTAGCTTTGGGGAAATTATTTTAAATTCAAAGTCAGTTTCCTATTTTCCAAAGTGAATGGATTTTTAATTCCCCAATGCAAAATAGCCTTTTGTGCATTTTGAATAATGCCTTTCTAAGGCAGTACTTGTAATTATGCTCAAGCATCAGTGGAAAAGAAGAAAATAAAATCAGACAATGAGAATAGAATGTCAGAGCATTAAGATGTCAAGATATTTATGTTCCCAAGGTTATTTACATTAGGACATTACATTTAAAGGTCAAGGTAAAGTTCAGTGAGAACTGTAAGTCTTTAAATTTCTGCCAAAGCCTGTAAGAAATGAAATAGAAAATGTATTATTTAGGCTTAGAATCACTTTGTAAAATGAAAAGCTTTCAATGCTTTAAAGTTCAGATCTTTACAAGAACAAACCATTTCCTCAAAATTCCATCCTCTTTCCTATGTCTGACCCTATTATTACAAGTCTAATCAAATTCAGCAAATTGATCCTGGAACAACACATTTATAGAGCAGGCTTTCTTACTCAGGAAAGTTAACAGATGAGGACAAAAGAGATTATGTTGTAATTTGTTAATGTATTTTCTTGATCATCATTTAGCAAGGACACTGAGCTAGAGAAGTCCTTCTACCCCTTAAAAAAGTATTACCCAGAATGTACTAAAATTAATGCATATATTCTACATGAAATAGGAGAAAGTGATATCCAATCTTATTGTTTTGAATTGTCTTTTTTATGAGCTGGCCAATTTATTAATATTTGAGTTATACATGTGTGTTTGTGTGTGTATACACAAAATACCTTCAAAAATATTTGTAAAATCTCATTTTTCAAAGTGAGTCACACTATCTTCCTAAAACAATAACATTTGAGAAAAATCTTGCCAAGGGAATGGGAAAATGTAGAATTGACTGCAAGAGAAGAAAGAACAAGAGAGAGATTCCTATCTCTAATCCAGCTACTTTCCTGTATGTATGATTTTGACAAAGTAAGTTAACACTGACATGATATTGTTTAGCCTTATGTAAATTGTTGGAGTTTTTACTAATTAAAGATGGTAAATAGGTTTTTCTTTATGGGTCAATTCTGAATAAATTGAAGTGGCTGCATGATGCACATTTGCAAAATTAATCACAGGCTATATGACCTTCAAGGTCAGAAGGTAAGAATGTGATGTATTAGAAACATCTGCCTTAGTCATGGGATGGGTCAGTGGTGACATCTGCACCTGAAATTAACCATTCCTGGGCTACATGACAACTAAATCTCTCCTCGATATGTCTATTAATATAGTAGCTCTGTAGATGCAATTAAGGGACTGCAAACACACACACACACACACACACACACTCTCTCTCTCTCTCTCTCTCAATGAGTTGACGTTTTAAGGCAATTTTATATGTTGTTCTTTTATATGAAGTTCTTGGTTCAAAGTCGTCCTATTGTACACTTAATATACTAAGTTTTGTATCAGATAAATTAAAAAAATTAAAAATAAATAAATTTATTTTTATAAAAATACAGAAGATTTCTCATAAATAGCTATTATGGAAAACAACTATGTGAGTAAAAAAACTTAAATTCTCCCAGCTCTCAAACCCTAAGGTAATTAGTGAGAGATTATGAAGGGAAATATGTGAATTCAGCTTTTACCCAAGTAGTGGACTATGAAGTCCAACCACTCCTCTTCTCACAATTCTCTTATAGTTAGAGCTTATCTCTTCACTGACACCAGAAGAGGATATGGATTTTGGCAGATTACTTAATATGTCTTTCTTGGTGTGAAATTAGTGAGTGATCCCCAAAGAAAAGACAAATCTTGAAGCTAAGAGCTGAGATTAGAAGGCTGAGCCATTCTTTGCAGAGAGAGATTTCTCAAATCTTGAATACTTGAAGTTGTTTAAAACAATCAACAATTTTCCTTATACAAGTATTTCAATAGATAAAAAGATAGGGTATAGTATATCCAACCTCAATGTATTCAACCTTGAGATAGAATTGTCACACGAAACAAAGCCTAAAAGAAAGTTAATACACTAAACAAATTAATGAATGTTTATAAATATTATAGAAGATAGCCACGGGAACATGGGATATTCTAATATACCTTCTAGGGGAGTTGAGAAGTTCTTGTTGAGGAAAAGAATGTAAGTATAAAAAGTTTACATGGTGAAAAGATAGGCAAGAGTATATTTGTATGAGGAAACTATGCTCAAAATAGTAGAGATAAAAGACTGCTGCTACATAAAACGAAATTTAAAAAGCCGAAGATGGCTGCAGCAAATGAAGAGGGAATTTCAGGGGATGAGACTGGTGATTTCAAAAGAAGTCTTATCGTTGAGAATGTTGTAATAGTGTTATGGTATTTCAGCTAAAGGCAACAGATATGTTTTAAGCACATTAAATGCCTGATCAGATTTGTATTTTGCATATAACATACTGGCAACAAAAATTAAAACTTTGTATACAGCTTCACAGGGACGCTTAGATTCAGGGGCAATGTGATTATGAGGATAACCTTTATTTGGCTAAATATGACATCAGTGAGCGATGTTCACGGATGGGTGACTAGACCCTAACCATGTGAGGACAGCTTTCTATCATAGCACCACAAGGAAAGTATAATGTATACAAGAACTTTAACAAGTTACAGGTTCTTTTAAATAGAGATGATTTGTGTACAATCCCTATAACAGCACCCAGCGCACAGTGGATACCCAGTAAATGTCTTCTACCACCATTTAGGTCAAATTCTTAAAGATTTGTTTTAATCCTTTAGGACTTTCACGTTGAATTACCTCAAGGCAATTCAAACACAGCAGTAAATAACTTAGGATCCCCTTAAAATAATTAAACTTCTAATGAGCTCTCACGGAATTTAGAATTTACTTCAAAGACTGAGATTAAAATAACCTATGACCACCACACAAGCAAAGGTCTTGTCTTGTTAGAATTTGTATTTGACACTTAGCACCTACACTATAGAATGGAGGCTCAATGAGTTGTTACTGGATTGAATGTAAATTGAGACAAACCACTTAATTTGTCTGTTTTTCTGAGACTAAAGTAAATCCCCCATACAATAAAATAATACAAATTTTTCAACTACTTATGAAGCTCCCCCTTGAGAACTTAGGAAGTAGCTACACATTTAAAAATATAACACAGTTTGAAACAACAATAAATACAAAAACACATATATTATGAAAAGGTTAAAATTGAAAAGACAAATGTCCTTTTATTTTCTGTATTGCTGCTAGGAATTGTATAAATTTAGCCATATTTTCATCCTCATGAAGCCGAAAGGAAGAAATATGTAGGGAAAATAATAAGTTATTGTTATTTTCAGAATGTCCCAGTATTTTCTAGTTAGATTTTAATTTTTTCAACAAAGAAATATAAGACATGTCATGATGAGAAAGCAAAACCATATTGACACTGCACAAAATAATTGCTATATTGTAATAAAAATGAAACCAGTGAGTGTACATGCTTGTAATAATAACATCGCACATAGTTGTAGATTAATTGAAATTCTTGTAATTATATAAATGCCTGAGTTGAAAATTCTTTCTACAATAATACACATAAGGGAAATATTTAGCAGCTGTATGTTTAAGCCACCAATACCAACTGGAAGAAATAGCACAACATTTGATTATATTTGTGCGCAATATAAAATCACAATGGGACAAAGCTGGAAAAAAAAGGTGATTTGAATCTCCTTCAGTGTTTGGCGTTTTTTCTTTGTTTTGTGGTAAGAACACTTAACATGAGATCTACCCTCTTACGAAATTTTTAAGTGTACAATACACATGATTAATTAAGGCACAAAGTCATCCATCAGATCTCTATAACTTACTCATCTTGCAGAACTGAAATTTTATTCTCATTGAACAACTCCTCAAATCTTCTTCAGTCAAAAAATCATTATCAGAAGTAGAGCATCTAGATAGGTAATATTACACTGCACTCCTTATTACTTACAGTGTGTCTAACCACCGCTTTTGTCCCATTATGGGTACCACCTTTAAGGAGTATACTGATGTAACTGATACGTCCTGTTTAGCAGCTTGAGTTATGGTGTGAGGTCACAGCATCCATTCATGAAGTCAAAGGAAATAACATCTTCCTTCCCAGCAACAGATCCTCTTCTGTGATATGGGGCCTAATTTCTGTGATAAGCCAATTATAAATGGGAATGCTATGTCTATAGTGGTCACTCCTTTATGTCTTCTCTATATAGAGACAGGAAAAAAAAAAAAAAAGAAAAGCTTGTTTATTTGACAAAGACCCCTGTTCTCTGCTGGACAGTCTGAAGGTAGTTTCTTAAGATATGGGGAACATCCTCTATGTTATTCCAAATATAAGTTGGATTATATTAGAAGTTGGATTATATTAATAGCTGCATCATAAAACAATAAGCCTGTCTCCCAATATCACAGACCTTTACATGAAATATGCTTCCACTTTACAACGTTACCAAGTGCAAGAACCCAATCTGGAAAGTCTACATACCATATGATTCTAACTATAGGACATTCTGACAAAGGCAAAACTGTGGAGACAATAAAAAGAACAGTAATTGCCAGAGGTTGGGAGGGAAAGTCGGGAATGAATAATGAATACACAGGCACAGAGGATTTTTTATGACAGTAAAAGTATTTTGTATCATATTGAAATGTAGAATACATGTCATTATACATTTGTACAAACCCATAAAATGTAAAACATCAAGAATGAACCCTATTGTAAACTATGTGATATAGGAGTTAAGAAGAAATGACTTAGGGAGTTAAGGTATGGGAGTCCTCGGTAAGGTTTTCCTTTTTAATGAAAAGCAGCCTCAAAATCATTTTCTAAGAGAGAGCAGCCTGTAAATTCGAGCTGCAGACACAGACAGGCAAGCTGGAAGCTTGCACGGGTGAATGCCAGCAGGAAAAAGCTACCTGAAACTTGACAAGTGCAAAATGGCAGCTCCATCTTCCCTTCTCTTTGTCAGTCATGTGTACAGTAAGGAGCGGACAAAATGGCGCTAGCCCACTGGAAAGCCAATTTGCATAATAAGATTAGGGTGGAGTGGCCAGCCTTCCCCGTGTGCTATGTAAACGTCACACCTGATCCAACCAATCTGTGAGCCCTGTGTAAATCAGACATGCCTGCTCAAGCCTGCCTATGAAATCCGGTGCACTCCACCACGGGCCAGTCTTTTCCTCTCAGAAGCCCCTCTCTCACACTAGAAAGAGAGCTATTTTCCTTTGTCTTTCTTTTGCCCCTTAAACCTCTGCTCCTAAACTCCTCCTCGTGTGTGTCTGAGTCCTAAATCTTCTTGGCACAAGACAACGAACTCCCGGTACTTACACCAGACAACAGTGCCACTTCACGTGAACTTCAAGAGGTAATAATGTGTCAATATATGTTCATCAACTGTAAAAAGCGTACCACTCTGGTGCAAGATGTTAATAGTGGAAGGGGCTATGCATGTGTGGGGTCAGGGGGAACACAGAAACTGTAGTTTCCATTCGATTTTTTTGTGAACCTAAAATTGTTTTAAAAAATAAAGTCTATTAGAAAAAAGAAACGTCTGGAGTATTTGATGCATCCCTAGCATCAAGGTAATTATTGTACATCAACCTAATGTGAAATATTATGAGCCGTGTAGCAATAATATAGGGAATGTCTTACAACACAGCAAGTGGAGACCTAAATGCCAAGGTTTATATACCCTATTATTAGAGCTATGGCAAAGATATATGAAAATGGACATAACATTGAGAATGGACTTTTGAAGTAAAGTAAATATGGGTATGTGAGTCATTTTTATTGCTTTAGGTCCCTGTAGCTATTGTACTATGCCACTTAGTATAAATGCATTTCCAAAGAAGGACTATGTTATTGCAGGACTCATTCAGTTGAGCCTGCATGGTAAAAAATATTATCAATTCCCCCTATTGGTCACTATCCTCTACTATATTATAGGACCCCGAATCAAAATTCAACAAATATTAAAAGAACATTTAATTATGTGCTGCAAACTATATCAGGCACCGTTTATAGAATTGTGAGCAAAACCTGGCATGTCTCTACTTATTGGAGGTTACCTACTTATCTGAGGAAGTATTAAAAACATGTTGGATAATAAAAATTCCTCATTGTATATATTCTACAAAAGAAAAGTACACAAAGCTTTCTTTAATAACAAATAATGGGTCTGTTTGATCTAGCTAGGACAGTGAGGAAAAACTTCTCGAAAGAGGAAACATGAGCTGAGTTCACAGGTGAGTCAACATATAGGTGGAAAAGAGAAGGGAAATAATTTCAACAAAAATAATAAAAAATGTAAAAGGTTTGGGACTAGAAAAATCTGGCAAGTAGATGAGACTGAGGTAAGTTGGGTGTGCTACAGAGGTAAATGAGATTTGAGAGGTAAATAGGGCCTAATTAATACATGGCTTCAGGAACATGATGAAGCTTGTCATCCTAACTGCTGCAGAAAGTCCTTGAGGGATTTCAGGAAAAGGAGTGAAATGTTTAAATCTAAATAATGAAAAGATCATGTTTAATGAAAGCTGTAGGAGTTGATATTAGAGCTAGTTCAGTTTCTTAGAAAAGAGATTGTAATATATTCAACCAGGCTGGTAGTGACAGAAAAAAATGAACAGATTTAAAAGGTAAACTAAATTCATCCAGTGGACTAGATGGATGGATGGATGAAGGGTGAAAGAATAAGGCCAACAGGATACAGGTCAGTTTCCTTGATATGTCCTAGAAAGATTTTCCAAAGTTATTTTTAATATACCACTATCTTCATGTTCTAACACCTCCTTCTTTGCAGCCTATGCTGTTTTCGGACCACTTGCCATCTCCTGAACATGGTATCCTATCATATATTTTCTTTTTCCTGCTCTTAAAATATTCTATATTTTTGCTCAAGATTAACTAGTTTAAATTTTACCTCTTCAGTAACTTCTTTTTACCCTTTCATTCATAGCAAACTTAGCTGTTCTCTGTGACACCATTGTAGTTCCCATATGCTTTGCATGTTGTAGACTGAATTGTGCCTCCTACAAAATTACGTATTGATGTTCTTTACCCCTAGTACCTTAAAATGTGACTGTATTTGTTGACAGAGCCTTTAGACATATAACTAAGGTTAAATTAGGTAATAAGGGTGGTACTTTAATCCAATATGACTGGTGCCTCTCATAGGAAAAGAAGAAACTCCAGGGATACACATGCATAGAAGAAAAGCAATGTGAGAAAATGGCCATTGAAAGCCAAGGAGAGAAGCCTCAGGAGAAACCAAAACTACCAACACCTTGATCTTGGACTTCTAGCTTCCAAAACTAGGAGAAAATTAATATCTGTTGTTTAAGCCACCCAGGTATTTTGTTTATGGCAGCCCTAGAAGACTAACAGAACACATTATATTGAATTTATATGAACCTATCTTTTTTCAAGTAGACCATGAATCATAAAAAGGTCATTCCATTCCTACTTTGTATTTCTAGCATCCAGTACAGCTCCTATATACTAGGTCTATAATAAAATTTAGCTTTATAAATAACTTCCAAAATTGTAACTATATATTCTCCAAAACATTGTCTTTATACTCTATTCATCTATCTCCAAGAATTTAATTGAATTTATCTCTAGACCTTCCCTCTACCTGGAGTTTAAGTAACAAATTTCCACCTACCTTCTGTTCATTTTATTGGCTGTCACAACTCCAAAATAAATTTATTCATAACTCATTTAGAATATTTGTCTCTACAAGCTAGCTTCTCTTAATTACTATCTCCTTATACCTAAGTTTATAATCTTAGTTTCATTTCATGTATCTGTCCACTCCATCCCACAGATGGTGATATTTGCCCTAAATGTTTCTCCAATGTGTATATATCTTTCTCAGCACTTCTCTAAAATCAGCTCTCATGTGTATATGTATTACCATAATGGCCATCTACTTAAGCTTTGTTCTAATTCCCCCTTTCCAAATCCTTTTAAGATACCAATTATTAGTTTATCACTTACATGTTCAGATATATAAATAAAATATCAGTTTATCACTTACATGTTCAGATATATAAATAAAATATTTAAATACCCATTAAAAACTACCCATCAATTCATCTTAAAGGAAAGAGAACTAAAAAGAGGCTGAGACTAAAATTTCTGAAGTGTAATAAAAGTTAAGATTATGGATGGAGGAATATGAATTTATAAGCTGAAAATAACGTATGAAAAATGATAAAACAGGATAATGTCAAAGTGATTACCGCCTTTAAGAATCATGACTACAAACCAGTGAGATGCAGAATCTGTATTTAGCCAGTTTTCAGTTATCTGGAAATTGGCTATATTGTTGAGGATTTTTGCCTATACCCTCTTCTGAATACCAATCTATTTCCAGTTCATTCACCATTTTGTTTTTCATACAATAACAGGACTAGCAGTAGTAACTGAAATGTTATGAAGATTTCTTTTCACTGTTGGCCAACAAAGATGTCTGGAGGATTATCTCTGAATTCCATTTATTAGTGGAACATTTGATTTGGTAATAAAGTAATAGGAAAAGTTTATATCAAGATGGATAATTCTCAAATATTATAAAATTTTGTTCTTACTGAGCCTGAACACAAGTTCCAAATTTCTGCAAAACCCCAGAAATCTATTTCACCTCTTTTTTCTTCCCTTCGTCAAATATACGGATGACCTCACATCTTAAGCTATCTGTTTAAGTTTGATTTTTCAACTTAGCTTAGGCTTGGAGTTGGTCCAATGACATTTTTTTTCTGGTCCAACTTCAAAAAAACTGCAAGAGATATCTGATGAGACATTTGTTAGCATAAGAGAAAAAGAAAAATGAGTGTTAGACTCTAAGTGGGTTCAGTGTTTATTTTGAGATAAAGTTTCAGAACTAATCACCAAGAGGCAATACATAACTGACTGTAAGTATTACTAAAGCAACACAGGCATTTATTTTTTACCTGTATCTAATTTACTCCATTCCATTATGCATGCTTAGCTGACTTGGATTATGTGTCTGTGTTTTCATCAAAATCTACAAAAGACCATGTGAATTATTTAAGACAATTTTGACCCCAATTATGAAAGTGCTATACTTTAAGGGAACATTCAGTTTTGAGTTTATTCTATTATTTTAATTGCTATCTAAAATAACAAATCGAATATAGGCTATATGTGCTCATGTGTGATTATTGCAATGGTTTCCTCTACAGTCACTGTTCTTCCAGCTTGATGTTTTAAAAGCAAAACAACTGATCTTACAATTTATTTTCTATTTTCCTAATTTGTTAAAGTTTACATTAAATCTCCTTCAATGTATATGTGCAAGAGGATTAAAGTGGTGGGGGAAGTATTCAATCTATGATGTTTCACTTCTATTTTTATGATTATTTTTATTTTTCCTGAACACAGCTTTCTAGAAAAATATAATTAGTAATCTATATTCCAATAGGATGAAAATATTTCACTGACAGTTTAGTTTGTCTAAGATGTCCACTTGAATACC
The DNA here is from genome assembly GCF_000951045.1 of Mandrillus leucophaeus. Taxonomy (NCBI): domain Eukaryota; kingdom Metazoa; phylum Chordata; class Mammalia; order Primates; family Cercopithecidae; genus Mandrillus; species Mandrillus leucophaeus. Next base: position 2,627,770 of record NW_012103832.1, read on the forward strand.
AGGTAATAACATCTGAATAGGCACTGTACCATGAAGATGAACTACCAGACAAGTGAGAAAAGCAATCCAACCTATTTTTAGTTTTAAAGACATTTTAGAAATAATTTTACACTGATTCCTTTAACCCTTAGAAATGATTCACTGAACATTTCAGGAGTTATATGAGTTATTTCCTTATCCTCCAATTAGAGCATTAAAGTTTTCAACTACAATTCCACATGTCAGAATATTGTTCACTTACCCAATTAGATTACAAATTAGAAATAATTTTATTGACTCCATTTTATAGCCATCATATACTTTTTATTTATATCTGCTTCATGTCAGCACATACATTAGGCACCTATATTTAAGTAGAACTTATCAACACTCTGAAAAGAAGAACATATAAATTAACTTTAACAGTATACCCCAACATGCTATTTTTATGTGAGTATAGGTTTCATTTTTTAAAATCAGCTACTCTACAGTCTGAATTACTAAACCATTTATAATGTAGACAGCATGAAGTCAGGTTTCACAGAGATTTCTGAATAACATGGGCATTATGACACATTTATTAATAACTATGCATGCTGAAATAAGCAATGCCATTTTTGCAATATGTTCTCTCTAGTGTGAACAAGTAAAAAGATTTTTTAAAAGCCATTTAGCATACACAGCATGCCCAGTGCAGTAAGAATGGATTCATATGTGCACAAAACTTAGACAAGTATGAAAAGTATCCCTCAATTTGTAAACCCTGCTTTTCCATCTTTAAACTTCCTCAGGAAAGACTGAAAAATATTTCCTCAGGGTTTAACAACCTCCATTATATTCCCCCTTTTCTCTGACAGTAAGAATTTTCAACCATTCTGATAAAAGCATTTTTAATAAGTAATGTGTTGTTAAGGAAAGCCTGATCTGTCCAAAAGTAAATTGTAAACTGCATATTGTCCTAAATGATGAAGAATTTATGGCTTCTTGAATTAGAGTAATATATTTATTCACTAAAATTAATATCCATGTTTATTTCCAAATAAAGTTATTTATTTCCAAATAAAGTTAAGGGTTAATATAAACTCTCCCCTATGGATTTAAAATAAATTTTAAAAACTCAACAGTCATAACAAATACATTTTGTATTACTCTTTCAGAGTCCATCCTCTGGCCCACAATAACTTATAACCCCTTCCTCACTTCCTTCTAAGCCTTCACAGGAGCATCCTCAATGTGCACTTTTCTAATAATCCTGTGGAAGAAAATTAGGCTTTCAATACCATTCTCCTCAAAATCTCCCTAGATTCTGCCCAATTCAAAAGCTGAAATCACATTTGTAAGTATTTGTTAGATCAGCAGCACTTCACTTCTAGGTATCAAATTCTTTTTTAAATTTTTGGTTATTGCAAATTACCAGAAGTGTACATAGAGACATACAGCATACATAAAATTAGCAGAAGTGTACATAGAGACATAGAGCAACATACATTTATTATTTCACTGTTTCTGTGGGTCAGAAGTTCAAACAATTTAAACAAGCCCCTGTTCAGCCATCAAGATGTCAGCCAGGGATCAAGTTTTCATGATGATTGTGGTCTCCCAAGCTCAAGTGATTGTCTACAGAATTAATCTTCTCGTAACTATAGAAGTCATGGTGACTTGCTTCTTTAAGACCAACAAGACAGATTTTCTGACTTCTGGACCTTTTTAAAAAAACTCTGCCCAGCCAGGCGCGGTGGCTCAAGCCTGTAATCCCAGCACTTTGGGAGGCTGAGACGGGCGGATCACAAGGTCAGGAGATCGAGACCATCCTGGCTAACACGGTGAAACCCCGTCTCTACTAAAAAATACAAAAAACTAGCCGGACGAGGTGGCGGGCGCCTGTGGTCCCAGCTACTCCGGAGGCTGAGACAGGAGAATGGCGTAAACCCGGGAGGCGGAGCTTGCAGTGAGCTGAGATCCCGCCACTGCACTCCAGCCTGGGCGACAGAGCCAGACTCAGTCTCAAAAAAAAAAAAAAAAAAAAAAAAAACTCTGCCCAATTAGATCAGGCATAGTCAAATAATCTCCATTTTCGTTAACTAGAACTTGCCTAATTAGAAATCTTAATTACATCTTCAAAACCCCTTCACCATTAACAAATAATGTAATATAATCACGGAAATAATATTCCTTCACCTTTGCCAAAATATATTGCTAAAAAAAAAAAATTACAGGTGCTACCCATATTCAAGATGAGGAGATTATATGTAGATTTGGGTAATTGGGGATTATTCTAAAATTTTGCCTACTATGCATTTCAAATTAAAAAGTGGCATTATACTTATTATGGAAAACAGAGATTACTCAAAAAAAACTAAAAATACAACTACTGTATCATCCAGCAATGCCACTGCTGGGTATATATTCAAAAGAAAGGAAATCAGCATATGATAACTATATCTGCATTTCCATGTTCTTTGCAGTACTATTCACAACAGCCAAAATGGGGAATCAATCTACATGTCCATCAACAGATTAATGAATAAATAAAAAGTGATATGCACATACACTGAAATATTATTCAGCCATAAAAATAATGAAATCCTTTGCAGCAACATGGTTGGAACTGGAGGTCACTATGTTAAGTGAAATAAGTCAGGCACAGAAAGACAAATATTGCATGTTCTTACTCATATGTAAAAGCTAAAAAAGTGAATTTCATGGAAGTAGAGAGTAGAATGGTGGTTACCAGAATCTGGGAAGAGAAGGTAAGGGAGGAAATGGAATGAAAAGAAGTTTGTCAAAGGGTACAAAAACAAAAGTTAGATAACAGGAATAAGTTCTAGTGTTCAATAGTACATACAGTAGGAAAAATATAATTAACAATCGTTTAGTGTATATTTCAAAATAGCGACAAGAGAAGAATTGTAGTATCCCCAACACAAAGAAATGATAAATGTTTGAGGTGATGGATATCACGATTACTCTGATTTGGTCATTACACATTGTATACAGGTATCAAAATATCACATGTACCTCCAAATACCTACAACTATTATGTATCAATTTTTTAAAAGTAGTCCACCAGGCTGGGTGTAGTGACTTGCACCTATAATTCCAGCACTTTGGGATGACAGAGTGGGTGGATCACTTGAGCTCAGGAGATTGAGACCAGCCTGGACAACATGGTGAAACTCCATCTCTACAAAATATACAAATATCAGCCAGGCATGCTGGTGTGTGCCTGTAATCCCATCTACTCAGTAGACTGAGGCACAAGAATCGCTTGAATCCGTGAGGCAGAGGTTGCAGTGAGCTGAGATTGTGCCACTGCACCCATTCTGGGTGACAGAGCAAAACTATATCTCAAAAAAAGAAAAGAAAAAGAAAATTAAAGCTAAGATAAATGAACTAGACACAAACACAGAAAAGATTTCTAAATGATAAAATAATAACTATAACTATAACTAATGTTGCCAGTGAAAAGGACAATTTTCTAGAAAAACATATATTCGTATAAAAGGCTAAAGATGAGAAAAACCTGACTTGATCAAAGATGAAGAAAGAAATTGAAAGTGCTATAAAATAATAAAAGTTGACCTTTGAACAACACAGGCTTAAACTGAGTTACATTTTAAACTACTAGTAAAGTTTAGAAATATTATTTGTATTAATTCATTTTTAAACATATAGGCACATATTTTGTTCTTTCCCTTGAGGTTGTTCATCTTTTACATGATTTATATGAGTTTTTATGTAGAAAACAACAGAAAATTTTCCCTTTTCTGTTATGTGTCATAAATATCTCCAGTTTTTATTTCATGTTAAAATTTTGTATAGGTAGATATTTATTAGTATAAGTATTTACTTTTACAGGATATATTGGAAAGCTTTGAAAAGTCTTCAGTGTCCCCCTCTTTATAATATATTCTTACTCACCGGGAAAATATTGGTCAAATTTTCACTAAACAGGATGTGTTCATTCCAGTGGTGAATGTCAGCTCTTCTTGATTCTAATACTGGTGATTTATGCAATAATTAACCAGAGCCATTCAATGTTAGCATCCCTTATCTCAAGGTTCCCTATGTTAATTGGCAAGAAATCAGATATTCAGTAAAAATGAGTAATTTCAGAGCCTTAACAGAAGGGCCTGTATTTGGATATTATTAATTCTTTAGCAATTAGTAGTCTGTTGCATTTTTGAGGTTGCAGCATATGCTGACGTTATTGCCATGAGTAGACCACAGTGAGACTGTGCCAAGAAATGAATCAGGATTTTCAGAACTCTTTTTAGCCCAGAAGCAGGTGATATTATGAAAGGATAGTGCTGAACCAAAATCCAGCCGGACAAGAAATAATTAAAAGGACTGAATGAGCAGATGAGAAAAATGAATTGTGGTTATTTTAGAATACTATTAGCATTTAATTTTTTTTCTATCTCCCTGGTAAGTATCTGTGGAAGTCATTTTTCTTCCTGATGTATCACTTTCTCACTTTGGACATGCATTTTAATTTATTTTGTTTAGGTTTTAAGATGATTTAGCAATTTGAATAAATTACTATTATTTTGATAAATTGACAGTGGTTGATTATAAAAGCAGTTTTGAATAATAATCTCATAATAGTGAAGAAATTATGAAAAAGAAACAAAAAGGGTCTGATACTGCCATTTTAAAAGTTTTAAAGCAATAATAATTGGTATAATAAATTATTCATCCAACAAATATATTCACATTTCTACTATGTGCAGGGTAGTTACAAAACTAAAATAATAAAGAAAAATAAAGTATAAAATATGCTTGCCTTTATGAAATTTACTTTCTAATGAAGGGAGAGCAATACTGTTTAAGAAATAGGCAAATAACCAAGAACATTTCTGGATATAAAAATTACTTAGAAGGAAATCCACAAGGCAGATTGAAAGAACCTGCAAAAACAGAGGAACAGATCAAGAAAATTCTCTTTGAGGAGCTAAGACCTAAAAGTGAGAAAAATTCAGTTATGCAGAGATGCTAGTAAAAACCAGTGAAATAAATTTTTAGACAAACTAAGAAGTCAACTATGTCAAAAATTTAAAATATATGAAGTTACAACAATATATGTAAATATTTATGTTATCACTTATGTTTAAGCATAAACAGAAAAGTAAAATGCAAATGAATGAAACATTTGGTAGATTTTACTGTTCAAAATGTGATATTTTCCTTGTGGGAAAATATAAGCAAATGGAAATCCAAAAAGATGAGGAAAATATTTGCTCACCTGTAACTGAAAAAATATTCATTATTTTAATATATCTAAATTCTAAAACAATAAAAATATAATTTCTCAGTAGAAAAATGACTAATACACATGAGAAATTCACAAAAAAATAAAGAATTAACATGTTTTAAATATTGAAACTCTCTGTTAACCAATTACCTGAGACCTGAAATAATCACATATAATTTAAAAGAGACAGTAAAATAAAATACGGCCTTCCTTAGCATCCATAAAAAATCCTCTTAAACGTGTTGTAACACAGATGAGTCACTTTCTGCCTTTTGCAGGGCAATTTATAATCTTAAAAGATTTACAGCACAAATTATATTACTAGAAATTCATTGTAATTTATTCCAAAAAACTTTAGATGTTATCATGAAGATTTAGAAAAAAGAAAGTTTCTTTCAGAAATTAAACTTGTAAATAATCAAACAAAAAGAACTAGTTAAAAAATCTTGAGAGAAACACAGAATTAAATATTGTGGTACTCTTAAAAGTAATGATTTTTAATAACATATATTTTTAAGAAACTTAAAAATATATAAACTGGCAATTAAAATTTAAGCATAACCTCTCGTGTTATGAACAATAAGGAAAGATTTACAAATGTATACAATCACTTTGATTAAAGGCATTGGAGAAGACACAAGACACTGAAGAATTACTAGAACAATATTCCACAAAAGGAAAATCTAGAGCAATGTTTCAGCAGAAGGAAAATGCTCCCAAGATAACTCACGAAAAAAATATAGATTTAAAAATAGTGTGTAAGGGAAAATGGGCATATACTGCCTGTATTAAAAAAATACAACGATTGCAGGGAAAATATAGATACATATGTACGTGCATGTGTGTGTGTATTTATGTATTTATATTTATGTTTATAAGTATAAATATATGATGCATTATGTATCTATTATATAGGTTATATAACAGATACTTATGAATGCATTTATACTTGTAAAATATATTTTTATATTTATAAATATATATATCTATATAAATATTTATCTAGAGGTATAAACATGTAGATATCTCTATCACTGGGTTGTCCCAGAATACGATAAAAGTGTAAACACTAGACCTTGATAAATAAAGAATTTATTTTATAATTTCTAGGGTAACTACTAAAACAATAGCCATAAAGTGTATAACTATGAAATAATATGACAGAAAAAAGTAAAAAGTATCAAACAATTCAAGAAAAGATAGGCAAGAGACAGAATGGATGAACCATAGAGAAAGGAAACAGTAAGGTGATAGATTTAAAATCAAATATAGGTAGTATTGAGTTAGGTTATAAAAAATGAACTGAAAAAGTTCTGGTATCTGGAAATTGCCAGATAGGTTGTGTAAACTCACCCTGCTACAGGAAACAATTATAATATCTAAAAAAAAAAAAAAAAAAAAAAAACCTACAAAGACAAGTATTTAAAGAAATCCGAAAGTGACCAAAAGCAGTACAAATTTTAAAACTGTATCAGTTCCTAAAAAGAAAAAAAAAACAAAAAAACAAAAACGGTGGAATAAAACTGTAGCATTATTGGCTGGAAATATGAGAGGATTGAATTCAGTTCTGGTAGAGTGACTAAAGAGTTAGGATAGGAATTCTGGACAAGAGGAAAGCTATAGAATGAACGAGTTTCAAAATCTGTATATGAATGCATTCACATTTTTGGCTAACGACTGAACTATGCATACAAAGGGGAAAATGCAGTAGACCCAACAACATTTGTCAGTTAGAAACAAAACACTGAGTAGATACTTTGATTGCTACTCATTGCAGAGCAGGCAAAGTTTAGTTTGAATCCAGCCAAGTTAACTACCTGCTTTACAAGTTTAAATAGTTTGCAGAGTGACACTGAAATCAAGGATCACTAGAATTTATTATTCAAATTGTCACATACAAGAAAAAAGTTAATAAACATGGGAAAAATGAAAATATGACACTAATCAACGAAAAAGACAACTCAGTAAAAACCAACTCTGAGAGTACTTGCATGATGTGGTTATAATATGTTCAAATATTTGAGGAAAAGTTTTACCTTAAGAAATAAACAGATTGGAAATGTAGTAAAAAGTAAAAAAATATTTTTAAAGGGACCAAATACAAATTCTAGAAGTAAACGTACAATAAATAAAATGAAAACATCCAATGAATGAACTTAACAGCAAATTGAAATTGGTAGAAGAAAATACAAGCGATTTAATGATTTACCAGTAGGAATTTTACTATCTGATAAAAAAGGGGAAAAAATGGAGAAAAATAAGCAGAGCCTCTGTGACTTATGGAACAATTTTAAGTGGTTTATTCAGTATGTAATTAGATTCACCGGAGGAGTTTGGTAAAAAGAAAAAAAAAATTGAAAATATTTAATGTCTCCAAGTACCACAAATGTACTGAAACATACAAATTACAGACTCAAAAAGATCTGCAGACACCAAGTAACATATAGATACAAAGAGACCACATGCAGATACATACTAGACATACTGCTGAAATTCAGTGATAAAGAGAAAATCTTGAAAGAAACCAGAAAAGATACTTTACCTAGAGAGCAACAAAATATATAATGACACCTGACTTGTTATTTAAAAAGAATGAAGGTCAGAAAGCAACAGAAAGCCACATTTTAGACACAGGCATAAGCAAAAAAAAAAAATTCAAAAACATTATATATGCTAAACCTATCCTTCATAAATAAAGCCAAAACCTTTAAAAAAATTTTAGCTAAGGAGTCCACAAAATCATAACGCTACATGACCAAAGGGTTTATCCAAAGAATGCAAGGTAGTTAACATTAAAAAAAAAATCATTGTAGTTCACAATATTAAAATATTAAAAAGCAAAATCATACAATTATCACAATAAGCACTTTAAAAGTATTTGAAGTAAACTTTCTTAACCTAATGAAGACACCTAGAAAAAAGTCAGATAATATTATAAAGAATGGTTAAAGACAGAATGTTTTTAAAGAAATAAACAAATAATAAAATAAAAATTAGAAGGAGAAAGTAAAGCAATATTTGCAGACCACTTAATGGCTTAACTGGAGAATCCCAGTTAATCTACAAAAAAAATCTACTAAAATCAGTAAATGAGTTTGGTAAGCTCATCAGATACCAGGTGAATAAATAAAAAACATCATATTTCTACACATTGGCAACGAATAATTCGAATTTTGAAGATATATTCTTTCCTTTTACCCAGTATCAAAAAGCATTAAATACTAAAGAATATATTTTAAAAATATACAAGAGATCTATTTCAATAGAAACTACGACACATTTCTTAAAAAATTATCAGAAATTTTAAAAATACTATGTTTAAAATAAGCAACAATATTGATAAAATTTAACTATTCCTAAATTTGTTTACAGATACTACTCAAATCAAAACCTGAGCAGACTTACTTTAGAAATTAAAACATTGATTCTAAACTTTATAGGAAATACAAAAGATCTAGAATAGCCAAAACACTTTTGAAAAATGGACCAGTCAGAGGTCTGACATATATCATTTCAAGATTTACAATATAGCCATAGCATTCAAGACAGTGATGCATTAACATGAAGATGGACATCTTGAAATCAATGGGTAGAACATAATTCAGAAATAGGGAATTCAACGAGCAAGGTAATGATAGTCCTTTAAACAAGTAATACTGAAACAAATGAAAATCGATTTCTTAAATTAGAACCTCAATCCTTATACCATATACAAAAGTTAACTTAAAATGTTGATGATGTGTCTCTGTCAGGCTGTGGTATCAGGATGATGTTGGCCTCATAAAATGAGTTAGGGAGGTTTCCCTCTTTTTCTACTGATTGGAATAATTTTAGAGGGAATGGTACCAGCTACTCCTTGTACCTCTGGTAGAACTCAGCTGTGAATCCATCTGGTCCTGGACTTTTTTTGATTGGTAGGCTATTAATTATGTCTAAATTTCAGAGCCTGTTATTGGTCTATTCAGGGATTCAACTTCCTGATTTAGTCTTGAAAGAGTGGATGTGTCCAGAAATTATCCATTTCTTCTAGGTTTTCTAATTTATTTGCGTAGACGTGTTTATAGTATTCTCTGATGGTAGTTTGTATTTCTTTGGAGACGGTGGTGATATCCCCTTTATCATTTTTTATTGTGTCTATTTGATTCTTCTCTCTTTTCTTCTTTATTAGTCTTACTAGCAGTCTATCAATTCTGTTGATCATTTCAAAAAACCAGCTCCTGGATTTAATGATTTTTTGAAAGGATTTTGTGTCTCTTTCTCCTTCAGTTCTGCTCTGATCTTAGTTATTTCTTGCCTTCTGCTAGCTTTTGAATACGTTTGCTCTTGCTTCTCTAGTTCTTTTAACTGTGATGCTAGGCTGTCAATTTTAGATCTTTCCTACTTTCTCTTGTGGGCATTTACACACTACTTTAAATGTGTCCCAGAGATTCTGCTATGTTGTATCTTTGTTCTCATTGGTTTCAAAGAACATCTTTATATCTGCCCTCATTTCGTTAAGTACCCACTAGTCATTCAGGAGCAGGTTGTTCAGTTTCCATGTAGTTGAGTGGTTTTGATTGAGTTTCTTAATCCTGAGTTCTAGTTTGATAGCACTGTGGTTTGAAAGACAGTTTGTTATAATTTCTGTTCTTTTACATTTGCTGAGGAGTGCTTTACTTCCAATTACGTGGTCAATTTTGGAATAAGTGTGATGTGGTGCTGAGAGGTATGTATATTCTGTTGATTTGGGGTGGAGAGTTCT
>NW_012103832.1:2638313-2639878 GCF_000951045.1 Mandrillus leucophaeus
TCTCAGCATTTGATTGTCTGTAAAGGATTTTATTTCTCCTTCACTTATGAAACTTAGTTTGGCTGGATATGAAATTCTGGGTTGAAAATTCTTTTCTTTCAGAATGTTGAATATTGTCCCCCACTCTCTACTGGCTTGTAGGGCTTCTGCCAAGAGATCCGCTGTTAGTCTGATGGGCTTCACTTTGTGGGTAACCTAATCTTTCTCTCTGGCTGCCCTTAACATTTTTTCCTTCATTTCGACTTTGGGGAATCTGACAATTGTGTCAAAGAAAGAGAATTTTAGACCAATATCCCCAATGAACATCGATGCAAAAATCCTCAATAAAATACTGGCAAACTGAATCCAGCAGCACATCAAAAAACTTATCCACCATGATCAAGTGGGTTTCATCCCTGGGATTCAAGACTGGTTCAACATACGCAAATCAATAAACGTAATCCAGCATATAAACAGAACGAAAGACAAAAACCACAAGATTATCTCAATTGATGCAGAAAAGGCCTTTGACAAAATTCAACAGCCCTTCATGCTAAAAACTCTCAATAAATTCAGTATCGATGGAACATATCTCAAAATAATAAGAGCTATTTATGACAAACCCACAGCCAATATCATCTTGAATGGGCAAAAATTGGAAGCATTCCCCTTGAAAACTGGCACAAGACACGGATGTCCTCTCTCACCACTCCTATTCAACATAGTGTTGAAAGTTCTGGCCAGGGCAATCAGGCAAGAGAAAGAAATAAAGGTATTCAATTAGGAAAACAGGAAGTCAAATTCTCCCTGTTTGCAGATGACATGATTGTATGTTTAGAAAACCCCATCTTCTCAGCCCAAAATCTCCTTCAGCTGATGAGCAACTTCAGCAATGTCTCAGGATACAAAATAAATGTGCAAAAATCACAAGCATTCTTATACACCAATAACAGACAAACAGAGAGTCAAATCATGAGTGAACTCCCATTCACAACTGGTTCAAAGAGAATAAAATACCTAGGAATCCAACTTATAAGGGATGTGAAGGACCTCTTCAAGAGAACTACAAAGCACTACTCAACGAAATAAAAGATAACACAAACTAATGGAAGAACATACCATGCTCATGGATAGGAAGAATCAATATCGTGAACACGGCCATACTGCCCAAGGTAATTTATAGATTCAATGCCATCCCCATTTAGCTACCAATGAGGTTCATCACAGAATTGAAAAAAACTACTTTAAAGTTCATATGGAACCAAAAAAGAGCTGTATTGCCAAGAAAGTCCTAAGTCAAAAGAACAAAGCTGCAGGCATCACGCTATCTGACTTCAAACTATACTACAAGACTACGTGTAGCCTTTGGTTACATGTAACCAAAACAGTATGGTACTGATACCAAAACAGAGATATAGACCAATGAAACAGAACAGAGCCCTCAGAAATAATACCACACATCTACAGCCATCTGATCTTTGACAAACGTCACAAAAACAAGAAATGGGGAAAGGATTCCCTATTTAATAAATGGTGCTGGGAAAACTGGCTAGCCATAAGTAGAAAGCTGAAACTGGATCCCTTCC
>NW_012103832.1:2641033-2643309 GCF_000951045.1 Mandrillus leucophaeus
AAAAAAAAAATTCTGATGAATCCAAATGATAAATTATTTAACTTTTAGGAGAAAATATAGGATAAAATGTTTGTAACCTTGGGTTATGCAAATATTTCTTACATAAGAACCCAAAAGAACAAATTTAAAAATTGATAAATCATACTTCACAAATATTGAACCTTTCTGCTCTTCAAAAGTTAGTATTAGGAAAATGAAAAGGCAAGTTACAAAATGGGAGAAAATATTGTGATTCATATATTTGATAAAGGACTTACATCTAGAATATAAAAAGCACTTTTAGAAGTCAATTTTAAGACGAGAGTCAACAGTTTTAAATCAGTAAAGGTAAAGATTTTGGATATAAATATAGAAAGCCAATAGTACATAAAATACATTCATTAGCTTTCAAGGAAATATTTAAGATACCAATGCACACACATTAGAATGTCTAAATTTAAATAGGTTGGCAATATAAAGCAATTTTTATTATATAAGGCAGCTGGAAATTATCCTCTTTTATAACGCAAAATGCTATAATTATTTTGAAAAAGTATTTGGCATTTTCTAAGACAACTCAATTTACACTTATTATTATGCACCTCAGTGATTCTACAAATGAAAGCATAGGTACACAAGAAAACCTTTTACGTAAATATGCATAGCAACTTATTTTTCATAGCTTAAAATTAGAAACAGTGCAAAGTTTATTAGCAGCAATCATCTAGCAATCATCTCTCCAGAGAAACATCAGTTTTTTAACAACTACCCATGTAAGAAAACACCTTTACAGGAGAAAACTACAACAACAACAAAAAACTGGTGATAGATCACAGTACCCGGTTTTAGCATAATAATTAGAAAAGATACATTGAAAACGGTAGGAAAGACAATCTCACATTGCCTACACCACTGCTCCCCCAACCCCAAGAAAATCTGTACTGCAGAAAATCTGTCCACTTGAGAAAGCAAGAGGAAAGTGTACACAAACCTATGCATTAGAAACTAGTACCAGCCTTGTCAGAGTAAAACGCAATACCAGAGAGAACCCAGCGGCTCCTGATTCCAGGACAACGCCCCCAGACAAACTCCTAGACCTACCATGGGTCAGATGGGAATCTGAGGTCCCAGTAAGATGGACCCAAATCCAAGCCCACTTCACCACCAAATGACTGAAGTTAACTTGGACTCCAAATAAAAGTAAAATTATTTGTAATACATTTGTAGTTCATTACTTTTGTTTGGAGTTGAAGTCTACTCTAGTCATTTGGTGGTGAAGTGGGTTGTAGCAACTATTTTCCATGGCTGAGCCTCAGTGCTGTGCTAGTCTGGGAGGCTGTGGGCTTCAGGTGTGACTCATCATGATATCTGCTGCAGTGGCCATGGGACTGTCTGTGTCACCCCTCCCCCTCCCCCAACTTCAGGTGGCACATTATGGAAACAGACTCCTTCCACTTGGAGGAAGGAAAGAAAAGTGGGTAAACGAACTTTGCCTGGGGACACAGGAAATTGTACCTGGTGTGGCAGGGCTGGGGACATTGGAGTTGGCGAGAGGTTCTCAGCAAAGATGGGCTTAGTCCACTCTCTAGGGCTCACTCGTTGAGTCCACGCTGCCTTTACGAGCTGTAACACTCACCATGAAGGTCTGCAGCTTCACTCCTGAAGCGAACCAGCGAGACCACGAACCCACCGGAAGGAATGAACAACTCCAGATGCGCCACCTTTAACAGCTGTAACACTCACCGCGAAGATCCGCGGCTTCGGTCTTAAAGTCAGCAAGACCAAGAACCCACGAATTCTGGACACAATATCTTACAAGAAATGCTCAGATGGATTTTTCAATATAAAATTAAAGAATTCCAATGTGCATTAAGAAAACATCTGAAGGTATGAAACTCGCTGGTAAAAGTGAGTATACACACAAATTCAGAATACTCTAAATTGTAATTGTGGTATGTAAACCACTTATATCTTAGTATGAAAACTAAAATGCAAAACTATTAAATAAATAGTTAAATACTATTAAATAAATAGCTTAATTATTGATTATTATAATTATTAAAAAGTTAATAATTTATTAGTATTAAAAATAATAATAGCTACTACAGTTTCCTAAGAGATCACCCATATTAAAAGATGTAAATTAAGATATCAAAAAGTCAAAACTAGAGGAGGATTATTAAAGTATAAAGGTTTTTAGTTTGAATGTTTCTCTATTTTTTCTTTTTGCAACCAAATTTAAAGTGTCATCAGTTTAAAATAAACTGTTGGGGCAGAGCAAGATGGCCGAATAGGAA
>NW_012103832.1:2648104-2748210 GCF_000951045.1 Mandrillus leucophaeus
AAATGACGAGTTGATGGGTGCTGACGAGTTGATGGGTGCAGCACACCAACATGGCACATGCATACATATGTAACAAACCTGCACATTATGCACATGTACCCTAGAACTTAAAGTATAATAATAAAAAAATAATAATAATAAAAAAATAAAAAATAAAAAATAAAAAAAAGTCTCCCATCAAAACTCAGGACCTGATGACTTCACTGCTGAATTCTGTCAAACATTTGAAGAATTAATACCAATACTACTCAAAGTCTATTACAAAATTGAAGAGGAGGGAATACTTCCAAACTCATTCTATAAAGCAAGAATTATCCTAATACCAAAATCTGACAAGGACCCATTAAAGAAAAAGAAAAAACACACACACAACTATAAGCCAATATCCCTAATGAATTTCAATGCAAAAATCCCAAACAAAATCTTATCACACTTAATTCAACAACACATTAAATAGATCATTTATCATGACCAAATGGAATTTATCTCAGGGAAACAAGGATGGTCAATATATGTAAACTGATAAATGTAATATATTACATTAGTAGAATCAATGACAAAAACTGTATGATTATTTCAATAGATGCATAAAAATAATAAGATTCAATATACCTTTATAATAGAAAAGACTCAATAAATTGGGTATAGAAAGAACATGTCAACACAATAAAGGCCATACATGACAAACCTGCTGCTAACGTGATACTGAACAGGGAAAAGTTGAACAATATTTTTTAAGATCTGGGACAACATCAGGATATCCACTTATATTACCTTTTTTTTGTTAACATAGTACTAGAAGTTCTATCCAAATAAGTTAGGCAAGAGAAAGAAATAAAGAGCATCCAAATTGGAAAGGAGGAAGTCAAATTGTCTCTATTTGCAAATGACATTATTATATATATAGAAAATCCCCAAATTACACCAAAATTGTTAGAATTTAAAAAATGAATTTAGTAAGCATAAAAAATTAACATACAAAAATAATAAACAAAACCAAATTAAAATTAGGATATTTGAGTGGACTCTGGTTTTATCAAAGGGGAAATTTGAACCCAGAGGCAGACATGTACAGGCAATGTGAATACGTACAGGAAAAAGATGGCATGTGATTGGCATGATGTATTCACAAGCCAGAGAGCCCACCAACGATGGCTAGCAAACATTAGAAACTAGAAGCAGCAAAGAAGGATTCTACTCTTCATTCATCAGAGACAGCATGGCCTTGCCAACACCTTAATTTTGGACTTTCAGCCTCAAAAACTGTGAGACAATAAATTACTATTTTTTTAAATGGCACAGTTTTTGGTATACTAGCTATCAACTATAGGTTATCATTAGTTCCTAAAGACCTTTCTCAACTCTGATTAATAGACTCCATCTTCAAAGCCAGCAAAGCCACAATGAGTTCTCTGCATGCTTTAAATATCTCTGACTTCCCCTTCTGTCACATCTCTCTTCTACTTCTGATTAGAGAAAGTTATTTGTTTTTAAAGGTTTATGTGATTAGATTGGGCACATCTAGATAACCCCGATAACCCAGGATAATCTCCTTATTTTAAAGTCTGTAACCTTAATAACACCTGGAAATTTCCTTTTGCCATAGAATATATTCACAGCTTCTGTTATGGTGTGAAAGATTTTTCTTTTTTTATGAAAGAGGGGCATTCTGTCTACCACACTGATATACATGGTATCATATAAATTTTTTTAAATGACTATGCTGAGCAAAATAATCCAGACACATAAAGAGCTCATACTATATCATTTGATTTCTATGATACTCTAGAAAAGAAAATCTGAAATGTGGTGTTGGAAAGCAGATCAGTGATTATATGGGTCAACAGGTCTACTCACTGAAAAGAGTAAAAAGGAATCCTTTGGGGGAAATGGAAATATGTATATCTTTATTGTTGTGTTTACATGGGTGTGTTTATTTCTCTAAACTCATCAAACCATAGATTTCAGTTGTGTTCACCTTAATTTAGGTAAAATATGCCACAATATATTTAATTTTAAAGTGTGATTCACATTACCAAGGTGAAGAAAAATCATGGTAAATAGATGTAGAAAAATATTGAATATTATTCAGCACTGATTTGTGAAAGAAATAACAATGATCTCTATATTGATCTACATAGAAAGAAAAATACATTGTGGTATACAGAACAGAAGAGTGAAACAGCAACAACAGTACAGCTACAAGCAAATACATGGATGTTTCTCACAGAATAATGATGTGATAAAGATGCAAGACAGAAAAGACTAAATACAATATGATTTAATTTCTGTGAAGTTTAAAACAGGCAAAACTAAATCAGCTTAGAAATTTGCACAAGTTTTCATTATGATGACCGTTTACGAATGACCAAAAGAAATTTTACCGTACTAGAAGACAATTCATCCTCCTTTTCAGAAACTGCATGAAAAAGGAGCAGGAGCTTAGAACAAGATAGCCATCTGAATGCTACCAGTAAGAATTTTTCCCACTGAGAGGGACCAGGATATCGACTAGGCTGGCATGCTCCAAACAGATATTCAGGCAGAGTGTACTGAGAGTGGATACAGAAATGATGTGGACACTGGGGCTGAAGAGGAAAGAAGCTGGGAACCCCAAATGGGGTTGCTGAGTGCCAGGACTCATTCCTAGCCCTCAATGTCTCCTAAAGAAGGGGTGAGTAAAATATATGGGGAGTAGCTCACTCTCACCATATACCTCTGAGATCCCAACTGCAGGCAGCCCAATGACTTTCATGGATACTTCAGTTGGCAGGGGGAACTACCCAGATAGGAGGCCAAGATAGAAACTGAATTGACATGGAGCCCAAGTGCTTTAGCAGAGGGGACAGCTGCAAGGGAACATGGCCTTAGGTGCCAATCCCACAACATTCTCAATATTTCTCTAGATGGCTTTTGTTTTATTATCTGCTACACCTGGAGAGAGCAGGTCTGTCTTGCCCATGCATGGAGGCAACTCTGATCTGCGTGCCCCTCTATCCAGTGGCCCCACCGAGAGTCTCTGCTTAGCTACATCAGCTCATAACACAGCCTTAGCTGCCTCACTGGAGCACTTTTGCTAGTGGACACCACCATAGCACTTTTGTAGGCAGGCCCTGCCACCCCACCAGAGCACTTTTGCTGGTGTCCCCCCAACAGAGCATGTTTGACAGTGGTACATCCCCACTACCCTGCCAGAGTACTTCCACCTGGGGTCTTCCTAGCCATGACACTGTACACTTCCACCCACAGCCACCAAAGGAGCACCGTTGCCCATGATCTGGGATCACCTAAACCTCCCCATAGCATATCCAGTGCTTGCCCTCAAGCGGCTAGAGGATAAAGCCACAGGCCTAATCCCAGCCTCCCAGAGCTAAAACATGAAGCCCAGGAGTGCCAAGCCAAGCCTTGGTACTCTCAATGCATCTAGAAATGAAGCCATTTGACTACACTCAACATGAATCACAGTCAAACCCTCAAGGGCAGTAAAGAACATAAAAACAAAAAGCATTGTCCAAAGGACAGGAACTTCATAGGATAAAGGAACATTAGCCCTCACAGATGAGAAAGAACCAGTGCAAGAACTCTAGTACCTCTAAAAGCTGGAGTATTGCCTTATCTCTAAATGATCATACCAGCTATCTAGCAATAGTTTATAATAACATTGAAAGGGCTGAAATGTCAGAAATAAAATTCAGAATCTGGATGGCAAGGAAGCTCAATAAGATAGATGAGAAAGATGAAACCCAACTCAAGGAAAACAGTAAAATGATTCAAGAGTTGAAAGATAACATAGCCCTATTAAAAGAGAATCAAACTGAAGTTCTGCAAATAAAAAAATGTACTACAGGAATTTCATAATACAATTGGAAGGATTAACAACAGAATAGAACAAGCTTAGGAAAGAATCTCAGAATTTGAAGACCACTTCTTTGACGCAACATCGGCAAACACAAGTAAAGAAAAAGACTTTTTAAAAATGAGTAAAACATCTAAAAAATATGAAATATGTAAAGAGGCTGAACCTGCAACTCATTGGCATTCCTGAAAGACAGGGAGAGTGAGCAACTTGAAAAACATAGTTGAGGATAGAGTCCGCAAAAATATTTCTGATCTCACTAGAGAAGTTAACATGCAAATTCAAAAAATTCAGAGAATCCCTGTTACTTAAGGTAGTGCTAAACATGGAAATGAAAGAACAATACTTGTCACCACAAAAACACACTTAAGTACATAGCTCATTGACAGTGTAAAGCTAATAACACAAAGACAGGATCAAATCCTTACATATCAATACTGACCCTGAATATAATGGGCTAAATGCTCCACTTAAAAGTCAGTGTGGCAAGTTGGATAAAGAAGCAAGACCCAACTGTCTTGCTTTAGTACATTACACATGTAATAAGTAATGACACCCATAGGCTCAAAGTAAAGGGACAGAGAAAGATCTACCAAGTAAATGGAAAACAAAATAACAATGGTTGCTATTCTTACATGAGATAAAAGAGACTTTAAACCAACAACAATGAAACAGGAAGACAAGGTCATTACATAATGATAAAGGGTTCAATGCAACAAGAAACATTAACTGTCCTAAACATATACACACCCAGCATTGGAGCACTTAGACTCAAAATACATATCTATGAAGAGATTCAGATAATCACACAATAATAGTGGAAGACTTCAACACTCACTGACACCATTAGATGGAATATTGAGGCAAAAATCTAACAATGACATTCTAGACTTAAATTCGACACTTGACCCATCAACACTACTAGACATCTACAGAACACTCCACTCAACAATAACAGAATATACATTCTTCTTATCTACACACAGCACATGCTCTTTAATTGACTATATGTTTAGTCATAAAGAAAGTCTCAACAAATTCAAAACAATTGAAATCATACCAACCATACCCTCAGGCAACAGTGCAAAAAAACAAAAACAGAAAGCAACATCAAAAATATCTGTCAAAACCATACACATGGAAGTTAAACAACTTGCTCCTGAATGATTGAGTGAACAATGAAACTAAGGCAGAAATCAAGAAATACTTTGAAGCTAGTTAACAAATTTATAAACTATGCATCAACAAAGGTCTAATATCCAGCATCTATAAGGAACTTAAATCAACATGCAGGAAAAAAAAAAAAAACCTATTAAAAAGTGGGCAAAAGACAGGAATTGACACTTCTCAAAAGAAGACATATAGCAACAAAGTATATTAAAACATACTCAACATCACTAATCATTAGAGAAATGCCAATCAAAATTACTACGAGATATCATCATCTCACACAAATCAGACTGGCTATTATTATTATTATTTTTTTTTTTTGAGGCGGAGTCTCACTCTGTCACCCAGGCTGGAGTGCAGTGGCGCGATCTCGGCTCACTGCAAGCTCTGCCTCCCGGGTTCCCGCCATTCTCCTGCCTCAGCCTCCCTAGTAGCTGGGACTACAGGCGCCACCACCACGCCCGGCTAATTTTTTTGTATTTTTAGTAGAGACGGGGTTTCATTGTGTTAGCCAGGATGGTCTCGATCTCCTGACCTCGTGATCCGCCCGTCTCGGCCTCCCAAAGTTCTGGGATTACAGGCTTGAGCCACTGCGCCCGGCCCAGACTGGCTATTATTAAAAAGCCAAAAATAACAGATGTTGGAAAGGTTGTGGAGAAAAGGAAATACTTATACATTGCTGGTGGGAATGCAAATTAGTTCTGCCATTGTGGAAAGCAGTTTGGAGGCTTCTCAGAGAACCTAAAACAGAATTACCATTTGTCCCAGGAATCTCATTACTGGGTGTATGTCCAAAGGAATATAAATTATTCTACTATAAAGACACGTGCATGTGTATGTTCAATGCAGAATTATTCACAATAGCAAAGACATGGAATCAACCTAGCTACTAATCAATGGTGGACTGGATAAAGAAAATGTGGTACACATGTACCGTGGAATACTACGCAGCCATAAAAAGAAATGAAATCACGTCCTTTGAAGTAACATGGATGCAGCTAAAGTCCGTTATCCTAAGCAAACGAACATAAGAAGAGAAAACCAGATACCACATATTTTCATTTATAAACGGGAGCCAAACATTGAATACACATGCACACGAAGATGGGAACAATAGACTCTGGAAACTACTTGTGAGGGAAGAGTGGGAGGGGAGCATGGGTTGAAAAATTACATGTAGGGCACTGTGCTCACTACCTGGGTGATGGGATCATTTGTACACCAAACCTCAGCAACACACAATTCACTCACGTCACAAACCTTCACATTTACCCACTGAACCTAAAATAAAAGTCAAGAGTAAAAAAAGAAAAAGGAGCATGATGGTTCCTGGAAGAAAATGTAGGTGAATTTCTGCTAACTTGGGTTAGGCAAAAATTTTTCAGAAAAGTCACAAAAAGAAAAAAACCATAAAGAAAAAATAATAGATAAATTAAATCTCATAAAAAAAACACTTACACTTATCAAAATAACAGTTAAAAAACAATCCGGCAAGCCACAGAGTGGGAAGAAATAGAAACAACAGATAATTTGACAAAGGACTTGGATCCAGAATAAATGGCAACCCAATGAAAAAAATGGGTAAAGAATTTAAGCTGGTCTTCCACATACATGTTGGCATTTGTTAAAACTGATCCAACCCTTAAAATCTGAACATATTATTGTATATAAACATAACCTCAATAAAAGTGGAGAAGGATAAATTCACTGGAACATAGCGGCACATTTTGCAAATTGTTTTAGTAATTGTTGAAGGGACCACTACCAAAACAGTCTACAGTGTTTTCACTTTCTCTGTCTTGGAGTCTCTTAGTGAAAAATGTGCCTAATTTTTTAGATGAAAAATAAATTTGTAAATTGCAATAATTTAATAAATGAAGTGGAATTAACAAATTAAAATTGGTTTTGTTTTAAAGTTACTAGTCAAAAACTTTTGCTAAGCTAAACACTCAAATTTAGAAAAAAGAATTTAGACTTCAAACTTGTTTCAACCTTCCGCTTAAACTAGAAAAAAGTACTAAAATTTGTAAAAGCAGAAAATTGCTCTATTTTTAGCTTTCAGAAGAATTATACAATCAAGGTCAAAGTTTTATATCTTATGCTATAAAGATGTCTTCTATTAAGCCTATTGCTCTTTTTTCTTTCCATTGTAATCATTGAAATTCAAAGTAACTAACTGTTCTCACTGAGGTTGTCTGGGTCAGGATATTACTGGTAGTTTCAATCAGCCATTCCTAGGTATAAACCTTTAAATAAATTTCTAAGTGGATATAACCACATTAACCCAAAACTTAATTCCTATCCCAGTAGAATAATATTTTAATACTTAAAATAGGGAGGCAAAGGTAGGCAGATCCCTTGAGTCCAGGAGTTCGAAACCAGCCTGGGCAATGTAGTGAGACCCCATCTCTGTTCTATAGATACACATGAAAATTAGCTGGTCATGGTGGAATGTGCCTGTAGTTTCAGCAACTCTGGAGGCTGAGGTGGGTGAATCACCTGAGCCCAGAAGGCGGAGGTTGCAGTGAGCTGTGATCATGCCACTGCACTCCAACCTGGGCAATAGAGCAAAACCTTGTCTTGAAAAGGAAAAAAAAAAAAAAAATCCTTAAAATATTTTTTTCACTCAAACTGTGTAATGTGGCAATACAAATCAAATGAGTCCAATTTTGTGTTAAAATTTTTTCTTTTAAGAATTTGAAGGTAATGAGTTAACATAAGACAGTTTTAGCCCAAACTGTTAAAAGATATTTTTATTATTTTTTAAATTGCTTTTCTGCATTAGTTTTTTTATATCAACCCAAATTTTCCTTTCACTTTACTAGACTATCTTTCCAGAGTTTCCAGTTGGGACATTTACTCACATAATTTAATTTTCCTTATATATCTGGAACACAGAATACATGTATTTCACATAAGGAAATGTGAAAGCACATGAGGAATACATTTTTGAATAATCCAAAAAAAATTTCCATTCTGAATGATCAAATTTGGTTACCTAGACAGACTCAGTTTACCAACTTGTCAATATTTCAACTTCATTTTTCAATGTAAGGATTTGTGTATTCAATATATATAGCTAGATCTTGAGTGTTTATCTTATATCAGAAACCACTCTATAGGCTTTATATATAATGCTGATTTCCTCTGTATTAAATCCATTCAAGATGAGTATTACTTTTACCATTTAACCCTTAGACTGAGGCTCAGGGATATTAAGCAACTTGCCCAAATTTGCACCATAAGAAAGTGAAAGACATGGAATTCAAGTTCAGGTCTTTTGACTTAACCATTATATCACATTTAACCATTATATCACACTGCCATCTACAATTTCGGAAAATTTTCAAATGCCTTGAATTTACCTTATTTGTTATTGCTCCCAACTCACTTGTTCAATGGTTAATTCATAAAGAAAGCAAAAAGCATTTGTTTTCCCAGAAATTGTTAATACCATTATTAGAACATTTATATTTATTCCTGATCTACTTTCTGAAAGTGAAATTGACAGATATTGTAATTTAAGTTAGGGTAATATTTTTCAGGTAGTCTTAATTCTTCTTTAATAAACAATTATAAAGGTTTTGTAACTAATATTTTATAATTCAATATTTTCTAAACACCTATGAAATTCATGCTCTAGTTATCAAAACTGATTTCTATACTATTTTTCTATGCAATTTTATATACTGTTAGTCATATATTTGTTTACACATTATATGTCAAAGAGAACTGCTCTAAGTTCTTGCTTTTTCACCTATTATATCCATCTTTCATCATGAGCAAACTGAAAGCTGAGTTGATGGTTCATAAAATCCCCTGAAGTGAATTCATTTCAGGTTGCTCTCCCATTTTATTTTTGCACATGACATGTTTTACAGAGGCCATCAAAGTCATATTTTCATTTGGTGTGAATTAAAAACAGATAAAATCTGAAATTTGGCAGTATAAAACTGTAAATATCTTGTTGACATGCTATTTAATGAAACTATTTATAACTTCACATTTTACTTAAAGCAATCATATGCCACATTTTGAAATTTGCTTGTTTGTGGATGATGGAAATTCTAAATAATATTCAATTAACCTTTGTGTAAGAAGCAGTGTGACATATGGAAAAAATATATAGACTGTAAATGGAAAGTACCTAATCTCTTCAAGTGCCAGTCTCCTGAGCTGTAAAAACATAACATTTTGCTTTGCAAGGTTGTTGTGAGGACTAAATAAGATAACACAAGTAAAGTATATAGCAAACCCTGTATATTTTTAATTAAGATTGCATGTATTTTATATACATTATCTTCACAACAGCCTGAGAAAAAAAGCACAATTTTATATTTCACAAAGAATAATAAGAAACAGAAAGTTTACCTGAGCTCACAGAAACATGATAATAACATCATAGAATTAATATTTAGTCTTTTGTAGAACACTTCAAAAAGAAATACTGTACCATTAGCAGTCACTTACCAGTCCACCCCTGTACTAGTCTGTTCTTGAATTGCTATAAAGAAATACTTGAGGCTGACTGGTTATAAAGAGGTTTAACTGGCTCATGGTTCTGCAGTCTGTACAATCATGGCAGAAGGTGAAGGGGAGCAAGCATGTTACATGGTGAGAGCAGGAGCAAGAGAGGGGTAGGAGGTGTCACACTGTACTGATTTAATTTAATTTATTTATTTTTTAATGTTATTTTAGGTTCAGGAGTACATGTGCGGATTTGTTACATAGGTAAATCGTGTGTCACGGGAGGTGGGGTTGGTGTACAGATTGTTTCATCATCCAGGTAATAAGCATAGTACCTGACAAGTAGTTTTTTGATCCTCATCCTCCCCCCACCCTCCACCCTCAAGTAGGCCCCAGTGTCTGTTTTCTCCTGTTCCCTTATTTGTGTCCATATGTACTCAATGTTTAGCTCTGACTTAAAAGTGAGAACATGTGGTGCTTGGTTTTCTGTTCCTGTGTTAGTTTGCTTAGGATAATGGTCTCCAGTTCCATCTATGTTGCTGCAAAGGACATGATTTCATTCTTTATTAAAGCTGTGTATTATTCCATAGCGTATATGTACTACATTTTCTTTATCCAGTCTACCATTGATGGGAAACTCTTTTAGACAAACAGATTTCCCATGAACTACTAGAATAAGAACTCTTTCATCACCAAGGGAATGACATTAAGCCATTCATGATAATCCAATACCTCTCATTAGAGCCTACCTCCAACATTAGGTATCCTATTTCAACATGAGATTTGGAGGGGACACAGATTCAAACCACACCAACTTCCCATCTCTAAGTAATTATTTATCTATTTCTTTTGTTTCTTTAGAGTCATCTATACTGCACATTTTATATAAATGGTATCATACAATTTGTGGTTTTCCATGACTGATTTCTTTCTCTTAGTATAATATTTTTAGAATACATCCATGTTGTAGCATGTCGCATAAGTACTTCATTCCTATTGTATTATCAAATAATATTTTATTCTATGGATATACCATATTTAGTTTAGTCATTTATATTGGTGGACATTTGTGTTGTACCACTTTTTGGCTATTATGAATAATACTGGTTCATAATAGAGGTAATAAAGGTTATGACTCCATTATTTGATGTTTGACACTTCTTTAAGTCTTACATTTTCCTCTTTTCTTTCTGTTCCACATCTGGAAGAGCTGATTTAAAGAATCTTGGGTACTCTATCCTTTGGAGTCAATATGAATTTCAAAGTAATGCACAGAAACCCTCATGCCAGCCCCAACACGCTGTTTATAAATGAGGAGACAGGTTGAAAGTGGTTAAGCCCCAGTCACGTAGGGTGTAGTCATTAAACATTGGTCTTATCTCATCTTTCTTTTCTTCATTTTTGTTCTTTCCAATTTAGGGTCTCCTTTAATATCTACAATGTTTAATATCTACATTGTGTTTAAAAAGTACCATTTTTAAACACAAATTTAATTCAGATGTATTCACGTGCATGTAATTAAAATACTTTTATTTAATGAGTTCCTGATTTGTTTTGTAAATCCAGACGTTTTATGGCATGATTATTTTTTGATGCATTTGCTTATATTTTCACAGTTGAACATAGGGGATATAGAATATACCAAAGTATCAGTACAATGATGGTATGAAAATGAAGCCAGTCACATGACAAAGTTGTATTACCTTATCTCTTGACATTTGGTTTAGTAACACACAATGATTGGATATATTTTAGAAACTACATAATAGCTTAATATACACTGAGGTCAGCAACATAGTAGAGGAGGAAGCCTTGGGTCCTTCTCCTTCACCCTGAAATACACTGATTCAGCAGTAATTAATGGACTAATTCTCTTTGTGGGAAATCAGAAATTAATTGAAAGTGTGTTGTTTCTGTTCTCCTTGGAGGAAGCAAAACCCAACTTATAAAGCCAGTAGAAAGATTTGAGACATTCCTACCCGGGCACAGTACAACATGATCAGGGAAAGGCCCTCTAGCTTTCAGATTCACCCAGGGAAGGAGAAAGATTGGGCAGTGCATTCAGGGTTTTAGCTTTTCTGAGGGGCTCCCTAGAGGTTTGGCTTCTATCTTGCCAGGCCTGAGCTCTGATGGGTTCAGCCACCTAGGGGAGAATGAAAGTGATGGCTTAAACTGGTAGACATTACTGATCCTCATCCTTGCCTAGTACAGAGTAAGGGGATAAAAAAGTCCACCTCCTGGCTTCCCTTGGAGAATAAATGGGTTGGTAGAGGTTCACAAAATCTCTGGCCAGACAGGCTGTTAGGAGTCTTCTCCTCTACAAGACCAATATTTGAGGACTGAGAGAGATGTCTGCTTTGGATAATGTAAAGATGCACACAAAATCAAGGAAAATAAAGACTTAGGCAAAAATGTTTCACACAAAGTAACCAGATAAATCTCCAGAAACTAACCCTAATGAAACATAGTTAACAATTAACCTAAGAAAAAATTAAAAATATTTTTCATAAAAATGCTTCTTAAGATCAAGAGAACAATGCATGAAAAGTGAGAATTTCAAAAAAGAGACAACATTAAAATGTGTCAAACAGAAATCATGGAGCTGGAGGACACAATAACTGAACTGGAAAAATTCAATGGAGGTGTTCAACAGCAGACTAGGTTAAGCACAAGAAAGGGTCACTGAACTTAAAAATATGTCACTGAAAATAATTTAGCCAGAGAAGCAAAAAAATAATAATAATAAAGAAATTTTAAGAAGTGAAGAATGTTTTAGAGAATTATGGGACAGCATTAAATGCACTAATTCAGACATTATGGTAGTCCTAGAAGAGATAAAGGATAAGAAAGATGAAAGAAATGATGGCCGAACACTTCCCAAATCTAGGGGTAAAATGGACATCAAGGTCCCCAAAACTCACACACTACCAAATAAAACGAACCCAAGGAAATTCACACTGAGATACATTATAATCAAATTGTCAAAAGTTAAAGATAAAAAGAGTATTTTGAGGCCATAAGGGAGTACAATGATGCATTCAAAGTTCTAAAAGGAAAAAATCAGACAAGCAAGAATACTGCACCTTACCTCAAAGACATAGAATCATATAGTATCTATATATAGTTACTGTAGTATTCTTTATACTATATTATACTATACTATGCTATACTAGTCTTATACTATTATATTAAAGAATACTATACTATAACTCAAAAGAATAGATTAAAAACTGTTTCAGACATACAATGCTGAGGGAGTTCATCACTACTAGATCTGCCTAACAAGAAGCGTTAAAGAGATTTCTTTAAGTTGAAATGAAAAGATAAACAGCAATATCATAATATAAGAAATTATGAAACTCATTGATAAAAGTATATATAGACAAATATAGAATACTGAATTATTGTAATGGTAGTGAGTAACTTACTTTAAATTCTAGTTAAGAATTTAAATGACAAAAGTATTAAAAATAACTATACCAAAAAAAGTTAAAAGATTTACAATATGAATACAAGTAAATTGTAACAACAATACATAAAATATATGAGAGTGAAGAAGTTTAAGTAAAGAGATTTCATATGCAATTGAACTCGGGTTTTTATCAGCATAAATATACTATTACAGACTTATATAGACTGTTATACAACAAAATATTTTATGTAAGTCCCAAGGTAACAAAAGAACCTATAGAACTTACATAAAGAAAAAGAGAAAAGAATCAAAGCATACCAATAAAAACAAACCAAGACACAAAGTTAAGACAGCAGGAAAAAAATATAAAAGAACTGCAAGACTAATGAAAACTAACTAAGTAAATGGCAATAGTAAATCCTTTGCTATCAATGATCACTTTAAATGTAAATGAGTTAAACACACCAATCAAAAGATATGGTGGCTGAGTACATTTAAAAAAAAAACAAGACCAACTCTATACTGTCAACAAGAAACTGATGCCACAAAAATTAAAAGGATAATAAATGACTATTATAATTATATACCAACACACCGGACAACCAAGAAATGGATACATTCCTGAAAATATACATCCCACTAAGACTAAATCATGAAGACACAGAAAGTCTGAACAGACCTATAACTAGTATTTTGACTGAATCAGTACTCCAAAACTCCATGATGAAGTGAAATGCTAGTACCTGATGACTTCACTGGTAAATTCTACCAAACATTTAAAGAGGAATTAATGCCAATACTTCCCACACTCTTCCAAACAAAATCATGTCCAAATCCATTTCATCCAGCATTATTCGGATACCAAAACTAGACAAAAGCACCAAAGTGGGAATGAAAAGCTACCGGCCAATATTTCTGATGAATATATATGCCAAGTACTCAACTAAATGCTGGCAAACAAAATGCAACAGCATATTAAAAAGATGATTCTACAAGACCAAGTGAGATTTCCTGCTAGGATATAATAATAATTCAACACAGAAAAATAACTGACCACATAAAAAGAGAAAAGACAAAATGCACATGATTGTCCAAATATTTTCAGAAAAAAAGGTTTGACAAAATTTAATACCATTTCACAATTTTAAAAAGTCTTAACAAAGTAGGAATAGAAATAATTACCTCAATATAACAAAGGCTATGTATGACAAGCCCACAACTAACATCATATTCAATGATGCAAACTGAAAGGTTTTCTATACAATTAGGAACAAGGCAAAAATGCCCACACTCATCACTTACATTCAACAAACACTGGCTGTCCCATCCAACGGAATTAGGCAACAAAAGGGGAATAAAAGGCATCTGATTCAGAATGGAAGAAGTAAAATTGCCCTTGTTTGCAGATGACAGAATTTTATATATGGAAAACCCTAAAGCTTCCAGCAAAAAACTGTTAGAACTAATAAATTCAGTAAAGTTGCAAGATACCAAAACAACATACAAAAATTAGTTGTGTTTCTAACTAAAAATCTACAAATGTAATTAGAAAGATAATCTCCTTCATGTTAGCATAAAAATAATATCTCAATAAACATAACTAAGGAGATGAAAGACTTATAAACTTAAAAACTAAAAAAAAAAAATTGATGAAAGCAATTAGACATAGCACAAATAGGATAATATCCTGTGTTCATACATTAGAAGATTTTATATTATCAAAATGTCAACACTACCTGATGTGATGAAGAAATTCGGTGCAATCCCTATCACAATCTCAGTGACTTTTTTTACAGAAATATAAAAAATCATTCCTTTTATTTACCTTATTTTTAGAGATAGGGCCCTCTTCTGTCATTCAGGCTATAGTGCAGTTGTCCAAGAATAGCTCACTGCAGCCTCAAACTCCTGGAGTCAAGTGATCCTCCCACCTCAGCCTTCCAAATAGTCTTTAGAGTAGCTGGATAACAGGTACAGGACACCACACTCGGCTAACTCTTTTATTTTTAAAAATGTGTTAGAGATGAGGGTTTCACTATGTTGCCCAGGCTGGTCTCAAACTCCTGGCCTCAAGCAATTTTCCTATCCTCAGCTTTCCACATAGCTGGAATTACAGGTGTGAGCCACTATGTCCAATAGAGAAAACAATTCTAATATATGGAGCCACAAAAGACCAAAAATAACTAAATCAATTTTGAAAAAAAAAGAAAGAACAAAATTGGAGGCATCACAGTTCCCGACTTCAAAATATATTTCAAAATCATAAAGACAGACATGTAGACCAATGAAAAAAACTAAAGAGCCAAGAAATAAATCCAGACATCTGGTGTCAACTGATCTTTGACAAGGGTGCCCAGAATACCCAATGAGGATATCCACACGCAAAAGAATAAAATTGAACTCCCATCTTACCAGCATACACAAAGACCAACTCAAAATGTATTAGAGATTTAAATATAAGACCTGAAACTAAAATTCCTAGAAGAAAACATAGAGAGAAACCTTCATGATATTTGTCACAGACATTGTTTAATGGATTTGACATTAAAAGCACAGCAACAAAATCAAAAATAGACAAGTGGGACTATATCCAACTAAAAAGCTTCTGCACGGCAAAGGAAATAATTCACAGAATAAAGAGAAGCCTATGGAATGAGAGACAATATTTTCGAACCATATATCTGATAAGGGATTAGCACTAAAATATATAAGGAACTCTTACAAATCAATAAAAAAAAATCCTGATTATAAAGTGGGCTAAGGACTCAAATAACATTTTTCCAAAGAAGACATACGTAGGCCAAGAGGTAAATGAAAAAGTACTCAATGCTACCGCTTGCCAGGGAAATGCAAATTAAAACCAAAATGAAATATATCATACTCAGCAATATGACTATTATCACACACATTAAAAATGACAATATGAGTTGGTATGAAGGTGAAGAAATTGTCACTCTTTGCATGGTGTTGGTGGAAATGCAAAATGGTGCAGACACTATGGAAAACACTATGGAGGTTCCACAAAAAAATTAAAAATAGAACTGTCATATGATCCAGCAATCCCACTGCTGAGTATTTATCAAAAATATTTTAAATCAGGATCTGAAAAATGATTCTAGCATTCCTATGTTTATGACAGCAATAACAATACCTAAGACGTGAAAACGATCTAAATGTCCATTGACACTTGAATGAATATACAATGGTATATATACACAAAAGATTACTCAACCTTAAAAAAGAAAGACATCCTGCCATGTGCAATAACATCTATGGACCTTGAGGACTTTATGCTAAGTGAAATAAGCCAGTCGTAGACAAAAATGCACTGCATAATTCCACTTATATGAGGTATCTAACATTGTTAAATTTATAGAGTCAAAGAATAGAAGGGTAGTTTCTAGGGGCAAAAGAGGAGTTATCGATTGAGGGTCTTAAAGTTTCAGTCAAGCAAGATGAATAGTTCCAAAGATCTGCTCTACAACGTTGCACCTACCGTCAACAATAAGGTACTGTATACTTAAACATTTAAGAGGCTAGATGTCATGTTAAGTCTTCTTACCACAATAAAATAAAATAATAAATACATTAAAATATAGATACACTTTGAAGTTTGAGTATTGTATAAAATATTAAATTGAAAATTAAATGCCTCATTTATAATATGTATGTAAATGAGCATTTAGCATAAATTACAAATATTTGCCATGATGCACTTGAAATTGCTGATAAATTTCTGTATTATCATTGATAAATTTTCCTAATGTTATTATCATTCAAGTTAAATGTATCCAAAATTTTTAGGCTTTTCTCAAAACATTTTTATCACTCCAAAATTGCCACCATCATTTTGGAATTCTTCCAGTCATCTCTACACTCTTTGTCAGTAAGGAAAAGATGGGGAGTGGATGATGCAAAGAAAGGACAGTGATTTAATCTTACAAAAGTGTTTGATCTTGGAGACATGCCATACACTCAGAGTCAACTGTCTCTACTTTACTATGAGTACAGTTGGGGTTACTGAAACATGACTTATTTGACAAGACTTTGGCTGTGAAATGGAGGGGCAAAGAACAGTTACTAAAATCTATATTAGCCTAAGTTTCTAGGTTTAATGTGGAAAATTTTATATTATCAGACAGTACTTTCTAATGATGGCCATAGACAGTGCCATTACCTACTGTGAATTATCCCTTCCATCACTTGTTCACTTACTCTTATATTACATTCTTTATGCTATGCAATGTGTTAGCCCTTATCATTACTCCATAAAGGACATTTTCTATCATCATTCAAACCAATGCACTAAAACAGTTTACCTACCTTTAAGCCAGGCATGACCAGAAGGGGAAAGAAATCACTCCTAGAGACTAACGTGGGAGCAGAGGTTGTAAACATTGCCTTTGCATTTCTCGTTTATATATCTATCATTCAAAGAATGCTATATTTGCAATAGATGGCCATGTTTCACTTTTGGAATAAATATTTTTGCTTAATTTAATGTTCCAATCTATATAGCATATTTATAACCTTCTTATTCATTAATATACTCAAGAACATGTTCTCATTTTCAACCAAACTTTTTTATCTATTCTATGAATTCAACCAATATCTGAGAATATATCAAGATTCTACAACATCTAATATACAAAATGTATAAAGAAAAACTACTGAAGCGACTGAATCCAACTTGGAATTTAGTAACTGTCATTGTTAACACATATCGTTAATTACTATATTCAGGACAAGAAAATGTTTATGTAAGGAAATGATGTATGAAACATGTCAATATCTGACCATCTATTTGAGAATGTAATAAGCATATAAAAGGATTTTGGTGCAGGTTATGTCCTGCTAACATTTGATAATGTAAGGAAAAGTTCTGCAATATATATTTAAAATTCTGAAATAACTTTTAAGACAAAGATATGGTGCTTTAAAAGCATATTCTATACTTATAGTCAACAATAATGTATTGCACACTTAAAAATCTGTTAAAAGGATAGTCAGGTTAAGCATTATTGCTGCAAGAAAATAATTTTTTTATTAAAGCATATTCTAAAAAAGAATGTGTAAAGTGTCATAACCTAGGTTTTTAAAGAATTGACAAAATATCTGTACATTATTATGTAACTTTAAATTTTGCTTTTGAAAAATCCTGCCTTTGTTAAACTGTGATAAATTAATATTGCCTTCTCTTCAAACACAGACAATAAAATACATCCTGATCAAAGTAACAAAAGGTTTATTTTTGACAGAATTCTAGTCTTACAAATGAAAATAAATGTGCTTATTAATACATACTTTACAATGTCTGCAATATTTTTGTGGAGAAGCATTTTATATAGTACACAACTGTGACTATTATTAAACTTCCTTAATTGTCACACTCACCCAGTTTAAAGACATATATTTAGTCATAGGTACTGTTGTTTGTGTGCATTTGAGATATTCTGATTTTTCAGAAGTCTACTTTGAGAACCTATAGCATCTTGGTAATGCTATGAAGGCATATATTTATGTAAACTCAAGTAAATCAGAAAACAAACACATACGATATATTTTAAAAGGTTATTCTCTTTATTACTTTTTACTTATATTTTTAATCTTCTTCCCCCTCTTTGACACAAAGTTGTTGGGTTCTTTTGTTTTTTCCTCCTCTTCCTCCTCCTCCTTCTCCTCTTCCTCTTCCTCTTCCTCTTCTTCTTCCTTTTTTTTTTGAGGCAGGTCTGGCTCTGTAGCCTAGGCTGGAGTGCAGTGGCAGATCTTGACTTACTGCAACCTCTGCCTCTCAGGCTCAAGCCATTCTCCTACCTCAGCCTCCCAAGTAGCTGGAACCACAGATCCATGCCACCAGGCCCAGCTAATTTTTTGTATTTGTGGTAGAAACAGGATTTTGCCACATTGCCCAGGCTGGAATCAAACTCGTGAGCTCAAGTGATCTGCCTGCCTCAGCCTCCCAAAGTGCTGGGATTACAGGCATGAGCCACTGCTCCTGATCTGATACAAAATTTTTAGTTACTCTGCAAAAGCAGCCAAATGATGTTTTGAGTTTTCAACATTAAATGTATATAAATGATCTATATATTTTAAAAATACATTTGCTAGCTAGTTTATGTCACTCAAATTACAAGACTTACAGTAAGATACAGTTATGGGGGTGAGGAGAAATCCCAGGAACTATCTGGATGCAAATGTGGTGAATTACTTGGTTGTTTTACAGATAAATACAATTTAAAGAGAACTGGATTGCTCCATTTAAAGAAAGACAGTAAATATGTTTAATAGCTTCAAAAACTAAATGCTTATCAAAAATGTATTTTACAACTACTTTGCAATGCCACAAAATATGTGTAAGTATAAAAGTGTCTTCATGTCAGTGGACTTTGTAATCAGATGATGCTGGATTCAAATTCCCATGTATCTGGAATAGTATGCAGCCATTAAAAAAAGGAAGCCATGTCTTTTGCAGGAGCATGGATGGAGCTGAAGGCTATCATCCTTAGCAAACTAACACAGGAACGGAAAACCAAATACTGCATGTATTCACTTATACTGGGAGTTATGTGATAAGAACTTAGCAACACAAACAATGAAACAACAGACACTGCCGTCTACTTGAGGGTGGATGGTGGGAAAAGGGAGAGGAACAGAAAAGATAACTATTGGGTACTGAGCTTCTTACCTCGGTGATGTAATAATGTGGCTAACAAACCCCTGCGATACATGTTTATCTATGTAACAAACCTTCACGTGTACCCTCAAACCTCAAATAAAAATTTTTAAAAAGAAAAAAAGTCCCCACGTATCACGTATCAGCTAAATAATTTTGGACAAATTATTTAATCTCAAGTATGTCAAGTATGCCACCATTTGTAAAGGAGGAATAATAATATACGTACTTCACAGTATTGTTGGGAGGATTATTTGAAAAAGCTAATGGAAAACATTAAGCAAGTGCTAGGCACAAAGTAAACATTTAATAAATGGTAGATAATTTTTTCATCAATAGGCTGAGTTATATATGAGAGAATAATAAAGAAATTTAGACTATATGATTATTAAGGTAATGAAGTGAACTACCAGGGATCTCATAAAATCTTCTACAAATATCTTCTCAAAATAGTTAAAACTGTTTCTTCCGTAGGCTAGGTATGAACCTTACATCTCAACACACTAACATGTTTCTTTATTGTTAATTTCCACTTGCATCTACATACAATTTAACAGCTCATAGTATGCTGACCAAGGAAGAGATTCTTTTCCCAGAGGGATGCAGAGCTCTCAATTCAAATTAAAAATTGTGATACGAGTTTCAAAATCCTTCACTATTATTTCATCTTAAATCATCTTTATCTCCCTAGCTAATGATCTAAAGTATTGGATTCAATCTTTTTCATTACTTGCTGGTTATATTTCACCAGCACAGCAAAACCAAAAATCATAGGCTTAGAATGAAAATATCTAATTTTCAATCTTGTCTCCAGTATTATTCCTGAGCTTCAGGTTCTACATTTGTAAAAGAATAGCTGCCGTGTCTGTCTCACAGGAGACAGTCAACATTCAATCATGTGATGGGGAACAGACATAGAGGATAAAACAGTGAGAAACACTTTAACAAAGCAGAGCTTAGACACTACTGAGGACTCTCAGAAAATTGACCAAGCCAGGTGATGAATGGCAAAATTGGGAAGCTCATGTTTTAGTTTTATTGTAAACCTAATACAGAATATCTCTTCTGCTAAAATACCTTTCCCTGTGCTCACTGAAATATTTTTCTAATTTAAAAATCTGTAAGATCCATCATTAAACATCTTACTTTACCAATTTATCTACAATACGTTCTATAGGGTCTTTCCACATGTTATGTGTACAAACATATTCATTTATTCATTTAAAACGATTGCTGATTTTGATTGCATGGGCTTTTTGTTTCTATTTGTATGTGTATATATACACACACACACATATATATACACATATGTATATATTTATCTACGTCTTCCACGTTCCTCTTAATGACTATATTTCACTATCTTCTATGACTTCATTTTTCTGATAGAATATGTTTTATGCAGTAGTGTTTTTTAAAATAAATTACAATGGAATTTTGTAAATGAAGTAATATTTCAGGTAGACAGCTGATTATTCTTAAAATACTTTGCTTCCAGATTTTAAAAAGATGCTATTTCTTGGGCTTATCCTGATTTTTGAGCAGTAAATTCTCATTGGGATTTATAGTGACAATGTAGATCAAAATTAAGAGAGTAAAAGTTGTTCAGGAATTTTTGAATTATCTAAAACTTTCACTTAGATATGTTTCTTTTTGTTAACTTTTATTTTAGGTTCAAGAGTACATGTGCAGGTTTATTATATTGGTAAACTCATGCTATGGGGGGTTTGTTGTATAGACTATTTCTTCGCCCAAGTACTAAGCCTAATTCCCAGTAGCTTTCCTGCTACTCTCCCTCCACTCACCCTCTATCCTCCACCATCAGGTAGGCCCCAGTGTCTGTTGTTTCTCTCTTTGTGTTCATGAGCTCTCATCATTTAGCTCCCCACTTATAAGGGAAAACATGCAGTATTTGGTTTTCTGTTCCTGCATTAGTATGGCCAAGATAATGGCCTCAAGCTCCATCCATGTTCCTGCAAAAGATGGAATCTCATTCTGTTTTTATGGCTGCACAGTATTCCACGGCGTACATGTACCACTATGTATTTATTCAATCTGTCCTTGAAGAGCATTTAGGTTGATTCCAGGTCTTTGCGATTGTAGATAGTGCTGTAAAAAACATTCACATGCATGTGTCCTTATGGTAGAACGATTTATATTCCTTTGGGTATATATCCAGTAATGGAATTGCTGGGTCGAATGGTAGTTCTGTTTTTAGCTCTTTGTGGAGTTGCCATACTGCTTTCCACTATGGGTGAACTAATTTATACTCCCACCAACTGTGTATAAGTGTTCCATTTTCCCCACAACCTCACCAGAAGTGTTACTTTTTGGCTTTTTACTAATAGCCATTCTAAATGATGT
The DNA here is from genome assembly GCF_000951045.1 of Mandrillus leucophaeus. Taxonomy (NCBI): domain Eukaryota; kingdom Metazoa; phylum Chordata; class Mammalia; order Primates; family Cercopithecidae; genus Mandrillus; species Mandrillus leucophaeus. The sequence goes on from NW_012103832.1 coordinate 2,670,047, forward strand.
GAGATGGTAACTCATTGTGGTTTTGACTTGCATTTCTCTAATGATCAGTGATGTTGAGCTTTTTTTCACATGCTTGTTGACTGCATGTATATCTTTAGAAAAGTGTCTGTTCATGTCCTTTGTCCACTATTTAATAGGATTTTTTTCTTGTAAATTCGTTTAAGCTCCTCTTGGATGCTGGATATTAGACTGCTGTCAAATGCATAGTTTGCAAATATTTTCTCCCATTCCGTAGGTTGTCTGTTTACTCTGTTGATGGTTTCTTAAGCTGTGCAGAAGCTCTTAAGTTTAATTAGATCTCACCTGTCAATTTTTGCTTTTGTTGTGATTACTTCTGGTGTCTTTTTCATGAAATCCTTGCCCATTCCTATGTACAGAATGACATTGTCTAGGTTATCTTTCAGGGTTTTTATAGTTCTGGATTTTACGTTTAAGTCTTTAATCCATCTTGAGTCGATTTTTGTATATGGTGTAAGGAAGAGGTCCAGTTTCAAACTTCTGCATATGGCTAGCCAGTTATTCCAGCACCGTTTATAATACTAAATAGGAGGTCCTTTCCCATTGCTTGTTTTTGTTGGCTTCTTCAAAGATCAGATGGTCATAGGTGTGCAGTCTTATTTCTGTTCTCTCTATTCTGTTCCATTGGTCTTTTGGTCTGTTTTTTTATTTCCTTACTATATAAGCAATACATATTCATTGTTTACAAACAGAAACTAAAGGGGAGTTTAAAAGAATCACCTGTAATTTTACACTACTTGTATATTTTGGAGCATATGCTTCATATTTTATGCATATGGACATGTCATTTTTTTAATGAAATCATGTTCTTAGTTTTGGAATTTGTTTCATTTATATGTGTTGAATATATGTACGTAATAATTTTAATAGCTTCCAGAGTATTCCAGTAAATATTCCTAATTTTATTTACCATTCCAATAAAACAAGACATTTACATTGTTTTAATTATTTTTTGATTTGAATATTATGAGTCTAAATCTTGGTCCAATTGTCCAATCATTTTCCTCTGGAGAAATTTCTAACATTAGAATTTCTGTCAAAAGAATAGGTATGCTTTTAAATTTCAGTATACATTAACAAAATACTCCAAAATTTTCACTTCATTTTCATTCCTAACAGGAGGACTAAAAAGTGCTTCTTTTCTCTAATCAATATTGATTTCAAATATTAAAAAAATCTCTGCCTAAGTAGTATCTTGCTTTACTCACATCTTTGATTCCTATTAAGCTCGGCATTTGTTCCTCTCTTAGTTGGTCATTGTATTTATTATTTGAAATGCCATTTTGTGTCCTGTATTCATTTTTTTTCAACTGAGTAGTTTGTATTGCTTCAAAAAGAGCTGTTTAGATAGCTGATAACTTTTTTGAAAAAACCTGTCCACAAGTTGCAAATATCTTCTCAAGGGTTTCTCCCTGCCTTTGTTTATTATTGTTTTTAATATACAGAGGTTTTAAAATTACATGTATCAATCATGATATGTGTAAGCTATTCACAACACTAAAATGACATAAATACATAGTTGGGAATGCCAAGTCTCCTTGGGTCTCAGATTCAAAGTCAGTGTACCTTCCCAAACCCCCCCACTGTGCATGAGGGCACCACTTTTATGCCTCCAGGGCTCCTCTGGTTCCTCACGATAACACTTAACAAGCTGCACTACCAGTATCTTGTTTTCTCTTCTGACTCCACCCTCAGACCATAAGATGCTACAGGTTATAAGCAATCTTATTTAGTTCTCAGCATAAATAAAAATTTTGCTAAATTAGTTGATTAGATCCCTCAATTATTTTCTGATAGTCACTCATAAACTGTATTTAAACTTACTGGTATAATTTCACAAACCCAGCTTTATTGGTACAAATATTTAATTATATAAGCACTTAGTATCCTGTACTTCTTCAAAATATATGTCACAGTTGTAATACTCATATTAGTTATGTCACTGTCAGGTTAATATTTATTGTCTCTCTAGAGATAAATCGAGTCTATTTTGTGCATTACCGGATCACCATTATATTTCATTAAGTGTAGTAGGTGTAAAATAAATAATTGAGAATCATAAATGAATCAACAAATAAATAGTATATAGGAAACCACATATTTCTAGAAAAAACATACAATTTAGCATAAATATAAGTCACACATATAAATGTATATATATACATTTATATCATGCACCATACATACATATAAAAATATATCCTATAGAATTGTTCTCATCTTCTTGAAGATAATTTAAACTACTTTAATATTTTAATCCATATTATAATGGGAAATACTAATAATAGGAAGCACCATAAAGAATATTTCCAGTTAAATTTCTGCTGTCATAATTATCATACTGAAATAATTTAAAAGCCTGTGATATTTACATTTTAAAATAACCATCCATGTCATCCTATTAAATACTTTAAAGCAAAAACATTTTACCTCAAGTTGCCAATAATTTTTAAACAATTTTTTATTATGAACTCATTTTACATATAAACAGCAAAACACAATGCTGGACAGCAGAATAATAAAAACAGATGGAAGACATTTTCAGTTGGATGGCCTTTTAGTTCACAGTCTTGAATAAGGCTGAATCTAGTTATGCTAAATAACTAGTGGTATCTGTGAACACCTGTTCCTACTACTAAATGTGTTCAACCTTGGCTTCTGGGTTCTTTAGAATAACAGGAACTTAGTGACGGGAGGCAGATGTGATCTGAAGCTGATGTGACTTTACAAGCCATTCTGGTAATGCTCAAGGGTAAAAAATGTACAACCCTTGAAGATAAACTATAAAGATGACAAGCCTTTGCTTAAAGCCTTTCCTCACTATCCCAAACATATATACTTTTCAATAAACAGAGGAAATTTGTCATATTTTAGTCTTTTAGCATGATAGGTGACAACAAAATCAAATTGAGTTTATTCACATCTTTAATAATATCTGAAGGATTAAAATTACATAAAACTTATTTTTGATATACTAACAAATTGTTTTATTTAACAGAAGGGTATGTTAGCTTAGGTGCTGGTGTCACTGTCCCTATGCTCATATTTTGGTTCTAGCTGTATATTGCACCAATTATTATTAAGTAGCTATATGAACTTAAGCAAGTTCCTCAACTTTCAGGTGTTCTTGGCTATAAAATGGGGTTTATAATAATTATGCTAATAATTGTTTTAAGACTTGAGAGATTTTATGTAAATCATTACTATAGTGTACACTGAAAACACTATTAGTAATTATTAAGATTATTATATGAATAAAAACCTAAATTATAATAGTTTCCTAGGCATAGATTATTGAATAAAATGATGATGATTAAAAATCCAGGTCCAAAGAGCATAAAATTTGAGTAGCACTTTAAGAAAAAAAAGGTAGTAATTGATCTTGCTACTTTTATATTTTCAATATGTAAAAAAATAAATTCACTTTTACAATTATATAGAAATTACCATATCTTCTAATCACTTTTAATTAAGAATACTTAATAATTATTTTGAGTAAATTCTGAAATATCATATAGCCCCTTATGCTTTTGCAACGCTTTCCTCAAAATACTCATTTGAAATAACAAATTTTGATTGTTGTTGTTATAGACAAGGTCTCTCAATAGGACATGATGAATCCTGAACGCAAAATCATTTCTTTTTATATCAAATCTGATGTTTCTACAAGGAATTTAATAATAACCTCTGATTCATCTATAAGGCAGCCCAAAACATTTTAAAAATAAAAAAGTGAAATCAGTGATCCATTAATTGTGAATGTTGAATATTTCCCCTAAGTAATGAAGAATTTCCCGATATTTATAGCTGCAGCACAGTCAGTCAACCGTCCATGATTTATAACATCAGCAAATTCTGACCAAACTCATCGATTCAACCTCTCATTGATTATGGCATCTGGACAATGTATTAACTCCTTATGCAATCCAACCAGTTTCCCTATGCTACAGATCAGATGTTAACTCTAAGGTACTGAGAAAAAGTATCTGGAGTCCTGATTCCTAGTACAGTCTATGCCACCATTAAGGCTATGACCTCGGGCAAGTCTTTTCACATCCTGACACTTATTTGTAAGATACATAACTACTGAATAAAGCATGTCACAGGCAACGAAAACTATACAATCCTATGTGTGTCACAGGGCCAGTCACATAGTAATTTTTCAATAAATATTTTGTCAGTGAATAAATGAGGAAGCACAGAAAACAATGAAACATTCTAATTCCTGAAATCTACTTGGAAATGTTTGGGTTTAGATGCCCTTATTATTACAGGAAATAAGCATTTCTAAGTGAAAGGAAGGATGATAAAAACAGAAAATTTTAAAATAGTTGAAAAAGTATCTAAAGCATACTAAGTTTAATACCTGGCTGATGAAATAATCTGTAAAACAAACCCCCATAACCCAAGTTTACTTATGTAACAAACCTGTGCTTATACCTCTGAACTTAAAATAAAAGTTAAAAAAGAAAAATATAGATACAATTCACTTAATTTTACCACCTGTCCACAAATATAGGATAATTTTATAAAATGACTATACGGTTATGTGAAATAAGTAAACATAAAATAAGTACAATCAATAATTATTAAGAGTGCATTTAATAATTGGTATTTATTTTGTTTACTTACCCAGCCAGCCAGCTATCAAGCTAGGAATTACTTTCCTATGGCTCACTTTTGCCTAAAGGAAATACCTGGACTCCGTAGCATGACATTTAAGACCTTTCACAACTACTACTTCAACCTCGTATTTAGGCACCCTTTTGCCCTTGTTAAACGCTAAACTGAGACACCATACAATTTTAAAGAATTTATTTGAGCAAATAATAATTCAAGAATCAGGCAACCACATGCTGGAAGTGGCTTGGGAGCCCTGTCAAGGGAAACCAAGAGGAAGGTTTTATAAGGCAAACAGAAATAAAGCAAAGAAAATATTTGACTGGTTACAGTTATATAGTTGCCTTATTTGATCTGTCTTGCTGGAAAGTCCCTAGTTAAAAAAATTAGTTGGCAGCTTCTGATTTGTTAGCCTTAAGTTTTATTTTTCTCAAAGGCATGTACAAGAAGTAGCCCAAGTTAAGTGTTGCTTATACTTGCAAATTAAGCAAGACTAAGGTCACTTAGAGGCATAACAGGCTTTGTCTCTCCAGGCATTCTTTAGGCCTTCTCTCCATTTTAATTTTCTTTAACACTCTCAGTAGCCATAATTTAACCATAGCAAACTACAGCTTCCTCCAAGGCATGCACTTTTCATTCTTCATGCTCTGTTCATACCTCTGCTTTTATCTGAAATGCACCTTCAACTTATCTCCCTGGTAGATCCTTATGTATTCTTCAGATCCAGATAGTTACGTCACTAGCTTTATTAATTTTTCTTAGCCAGTGCAGATTTTATTGCATATTCATCTTAGTATCTATTACCTCATAATTAGTTCACATAATGAATTTAATTTGTTGAGTTACTATTTAGGTAAGCTACTTGGACTGCATTGAAATCCTTCAAATGCCATTGCTTAGGAAGCAGTAAGTACTCACCATTCCATTAACTACCAGACTTGTGTTTTGCCAAAAGAATAGACTAAGCAAAACTGCTTAGGGCAATAAAGGAGATCTATAGAGTGAGGAAAAAGCAGAGAAATGAGGTGGTCAAGAGAATGGAGAAATCCTGGAGAGAAGAACATATACACCTAGTGAAGAAATTCACTAAGTTTCTAGTATGAGTTGGCAATATGAGTGACCTTCCCCACTAAATCTTTAGTAAATTATTTCTTATTAAAGACTTTTAAAATTCGATGAGTTTGGAAGAGAGGTGTAACAACATACTGACTGCATTCCAAAATGATTCAAAAAGTGAAAGAAGACTGTCAACGAGAGCTCTCCCATCTGCCATCTCCACTGCCAGCCTGTGAGTTCCTCCAGGCAGGACAGTGTCTTTGTAGCTGATGCCCACCAGAAACCCTAAATAGGTGCTGGGGATTATAAGTAAAGTTCCTACATATTTTTAACTCTTGCAAACTATGAAATCCTATCTTCCATTAACATTGTGAGTTGAACTTATGAGTGCAGTCATCTTACCCCTTTGAAAGGAACAGAGATTCCGATATGATGATGTACCTAAACCTGTAACAAATACATATAAGCAGCGATATAGATATTCAAGAAAATATTTGCCTATTTAATAGGCAGTTATATAATCTCCTTAAAACTTTATTACTTTTTAAAAGTTTTATATAAAGTTTGCCAAAAATTTATGATTTGATATGGCATTCTAAATACTGATTTTAGAGCCAGGATCTATCAAAATACATTTATCTTCAAAGAATTACCAACTACACAATGACTTTTCAACATTCCTTAATTAAGTCAATCACATTTTGCCAGCTAATTATGGTGTCGATTAAAGCTGGGAATAATGAAACTGAAAAGCAAAATTTAAACATTCAGTATTGCCAAAGATGGGAAAAGGGCATATTTAAAACCGTAGTATCAGAGCAAAGAACTAGAGAAATAAACTTAAACACATTACAATAAATGCATTACATATTTTGATAAATTCCAGGCAACAGTTTTAAAAATTGGGTCTAAATAGAATCATTTCTATCAGGTTATTGCAAAAATCCATTGGCACTCATAATTAGAAACTTTAGCACCTCATGCACACCTAATTGCAGGTGAATAGATTTGCCTATATATAGGCTCTCTCTCTCTCTCTTCTCTCTCTCTCCATATATATATATGTATGTGTGTGTGTGTGTGTGTAGAAAGAAATGCATATATATTTATATATGTGTGTATATATATATGTGTTTCTTTTTCCCACAGTTTCTGGATAAACACCATAAGATTAGACTTAGATAATTTTATCTATAACAGAAAATTAAGGAATGTGACTAGTGATATGGTACTCCCCTTGGTATGGCCAAAGCCTGTGCAGTACTTAAGTATGTCTCATACATGGCTTGACCATTTTGATTGAATTCACAATTCACTGATGTGATCAACTGGATTCGTCATTTCTGCTAAATGTAAGCTGATAGCATCATTTTCTGTGAGGAGTAAAATGAATCCTAGAACCTCTTGTTTCTGAAGTTCTGCCAGACATTTTGTATCCTGAAAAACTAAAAGAAAACTAAGAAGAGGAAGCACAAAAGTCATATAGATACTTTTAATATTTTCATAGTCTCTGTTGGAATATTTAGGAATCTCTATGCCTACATCCAACTGTGATGTCCTCTCTCATTTAAAGTTTTAAGGAGATTATATAACTGAATCAAACTTTCACATCTTTTAAGTTATTAGCTGCAGGAGTTTCATATTTTTGTCTTCACTCAGCCGGGTCCTTTTATATTAGGATCCTATTAGCTGGCTTTGGAATGATGATAACATAGCTTGGCCAGTTCAATTACCACATTTTGTCTGTCGTTTTCCTCTCACGCACTTAATGTCTGCTTTGTACAAGATGAAAGACACTTAGTGCAAATTCCCCTTGAAAACGAACACAAATAAGTTCACATAGTCATAAATTAATGACAGGCAATCTTTCATTTCTACCTGCTTATATCCTTTTGTCTGATTGCTCCATTAGTCTCTCTCCTCTGAAGTTTCAAATAAAGAAAAGGTAATGCCACCTTTAAGTAGAATTAGAATGGATAAATGAACAGAACAGGGAGAAGCATTCTCAGTCATTAATTGTCCTAACAGGCTCAATTTGGGTAATAGGAATAATGAATATGCTAAATAAAATAAAGAAAATGCACATTATGCTTAGAAGCAAAGTAAAAGCCAATGAAAGAATTGGCACATAGAAGGAAAATACAGGATGCGCGTTGCTAAACATTCCTTAGTGGATGCTGTCTGTTTCTTCATTATGATATTGTTATCAGAAGTGTAATAATCATACTGGTACAAAGCTTTTTGTTTAAATTAGTGTGTTCTAGAAACTTTTACTTATTGACAGGGCTAATATTAAGATTTGAAACTTTCATTTTTAGATTGTGTTTACATATTTAAACTATTTGATCATTTAAATTATTTTCACTTTTGTTACGTAAACTCAAAAGAGTTTTTGTTATTTGTGTGTGTGTGTCTGTGATTATGTGGCTACATTTTTAATGCCAGGTTAGTCGCTAGCATTTTGGTAAAGAATATGTAGCAAAAATGAGAGCAATTGCACATCTATGCAACCATATGTCATAAATTCCTCTTCCTATCAGAGAGACAGGGTGACGAGAGAGTTAAGACTAAAGAGCACACTCCTTGGACCTAAGTCTCAACTCTGTCACCTTCTTGCTCTCAGATCTTGAGCAAATTACTTGTTCTCTATACCTCAATTTTCTCTGCAAAGTGGGGATATTAGTTCCTAGCTAGTAGGGCTTAAATATGAAATATCATAATGACAAATAGTACTGTCAACTGTGTCCTGGTTGATGTTGCAAGATGACATCAAATTTCTACTAGACAGTCTTGGGTTTCAACAATCTATTCAAAGTCTGAAGGGATAGTCAGAAGGGATAGGATATTCAAAGTCTGAAGGGATTAGCGTAATATAAAATAGTTGAGATTATTATTTATACTAAAGGACTGTTATATTATGCTTATATAGGTTTTACAATAACTATAAAGATAAATTAGACATTGTGGAGACTATGGAGATGTCACTTTTCCTCTATTTCTGAGCCTTTCTGGTCTCACTCCTAAATGTGCAGTAAATCCAAAATTCAAAGTTCATGTAAGTTGATAGTATAATGTCTCATATATACGAAAAATGCTAAATATGTCTAATTTATGTTTGCTATTTCCCTTATCTTCATTTTAGTAATTCATCAGTAGATGAAAAATGGCAAGTTGGTAACCATAAACATAAAACTAGTCTGATATGAAGAATCTTGTTGGAGTATCTTCAAATGTAACTGTCCTTATCAACAAGCTAGTTTCTGGCCCTTGCCCCAACTCACCATTATTGCTTAAGACTATAGAGTAAAGCAAATAGATAAACAGGAAGTTATGACTTAACTGAGGATCCACCAGGCATGAAGAAGAAGTAGAAAGCAATGTATACTCTCATATTTCTACTCTTTGGCTTTTGGAAGGAGTAACAGAAATGGAGAGAACTTAAGGAGAGCATGCCAATGTCCCTATGCCTTATTCATAGTTCAAACATGATGTGCATTGGAGAAGGAGTCAAACTGTAGAAATATCCAGATAGGAATAGGGTAGCACAGGAGCTAGGGACATGTTTTCCCAGATATGGCTTGAAAGAGTATAGAAGCTCATAAGAGACACCCTCCAGTCACCTCACCACCACATCCGTTATAACATGGGAGTGAGAGCAGCTCTCACATATGCCATAGAGAACATGCATAGGTGTAAATGGGGAAACAGAAGAGTGTAGTCAGGAAGAAAAGCAGTCATGGGCAGATACCCAACATCTGAAGGCAAGGGAAGAATGGAGGAGACTGGACCACCCCTCCGAAAAAAGTTGAGTAACTACGTTAAGCGTGCATAACCCCCAAGAGACTAAGATGTTTCAAATTGTCAATGGAAAGTACATTTTACATACACCCACACAATACTGTCACCAGTCTAGCCAAGTGGAGGTTCCTGTTAATAATTAAGTCTGTTATAGACAAGAGAGAAGCTACATTTTATTTCTTGAAGTTAGTTTTCATTTTAAAAATGTGGCTGTATTAGTCTATTATCACACTGCTATAAAGAACTGCCAGAGACTGGGTAATTTATCAAGGAAGGTTTAATTGACTCAGTTCCACAGAACTGAGGAGGCCTCAGTAAACTTACAACTATGGTAGAAAGGGAAGTAAACACATCCTTCTTCACATGGCAACAAGAAGGAGAAGTGCCAAGGAAAGGGGAAAAGTCCCTTATAAAACCATCAGATCTCATGAGAAATCACTCGCTATCATGAGAACAGCAGCATAGGGGGACCACCCAAATGATCTAATCACCTCCCACGAGGTCCCTTCCCCAACATATGGGGATTACAATTCAGATTACAATTCATGATGAGATTTGGGTGAGGACACAGAGCCAGACCATATCATTCTGCCCCGGCCCCTCCCAAATCTCATCTTTCTCACATTTCAAAACACAATTATGCCTGCCGAACAGTTCCCCAAAACATTAACTCATATCAGCATTAACCCAAAAGTCCAAGTCCATAGTTTCATTTGAGACAAGCCAAGTCCCTTCCACCTATGAGCCTGTAAAATCAAAAGCAAGTTATGTACTTCCTAAATACAATGGAGGTCCAGGAATTGGGTAAATACACCCATTCCAAATGGGAGAAATTGGCCAAAACAAAGGAGCTACAGGGCCCATACAAGCCTGAAATCCAACACGGCAGTCATTAAATCTTAAAGCTCTGAATATAATCTCCTTTACTCCATATCTCACATCCAGATCACATTGATGGAAGAGGTGGGCTTCCATGGCCTAAGGCAGCTCTGCCCCTGTGGCTTTTCAGGGTAGAGCCTCCCTCCAGGCTCCTTTCATGAGCTGGTGTTGAGTGCCTGTGGCTTTTCCAGGTGCACACTGCAAGCTATCAGTGGATCTACCATTCTGGAATCTGGAATATGGTGGCCTTCTTCTCTCAGTTCCACTAGGTGGTAACCCAATGGGGACTGTGTGGGGCTCCAACCCCATATTTCTCTTCCACCCTCCCCTAGCAGAGGTTCTCCTAGAGGGCTCTGCCCCTGCAGCAAACTTCTGCCTGGATATCCAGGTGTCTCCATACAGCCTTTGAAATCTAGGCAAAGGTTTCCAAACCTCAATTCTTGACTTCTGTGTGCCCACAGGCTCAACACCACATGTAAGCTGCCAAGGTTTTGGGCTTGCACCTTGTACCTTGGCCACTTTTAGTCACAGCTAAAGCTGAAGCAGCTGGAACACAGGACACCACGTCCCAAGGCTGCATAGAGAAGGAGAGCCCTGGTCCTGGCCCACAAAACCACTTTTCCCTTCTAGGCTTCTGTGCCTATGATGGGAAGGGCTGATGTGAAGGTCTCTGACATGCCCTAGAGACATTGTCACCACTGTCTTGGTGATTAACATTCAGCTCCTTGTTCCTTATGCAAATTTATGCAGCTGGCTTGAATTTCTTTCCTGAAAATGGGATTTCTTTTTTATCATATTGTGAGGCTGCAAATTTTCCAAATTTCTTTGCTCCACTTCCTCTTTCGCACTTTGCTTCTTAGAAATTTCTTCTGCCAGAACTCATCCTTTTTAATGGCTGCATAGTATTCCATGGTGTATATGTGCCACATTTTCTTTATCCAGTCTATCATTGATGGGCATTTGGGTTGGTTCCATGGGTGAAGCTGAAAACCATCTTTCTTAGCAAACTAACACAAGAACAGAAAAAAAAAACCACTATGTATTCTCACTCATAAGTGGGAGTTGAACAATGGGAATACATGGACACAGGGAGGGGAACGCCACACACTGGGGCCTGTCGGAGGCTGGGAGAACAGGGGAGGGATAGTATAGGAGAAATACCTAATGCAGATGATAGGTTGATGAGTGCAACAAACCACCATGTCACATGTGTACCTATGTAACAATCCTGCAGGTCCTGCACATGTACTCCAGAACTTAAAGTATAATAAAAATAAAAGTTAGAAACAACAACAACAGAAAAAGAAATTTCTTCCACCAGATACTCTAAATCATCTCTCTCAAGTTTAAAGCTCCACAGATCTCTATGGAAGGGGAACAATGCCACCAGTCTCTTTCTATAGCAAGAGTGACCTCTACTCCAGTTCCCAACAAGTCCCTCATCTCCATCTGAGACCATTTCAGCCTATCAGCATTTCAGTCAAAGCTATTTAACAAGTCTTTAGGAAGTTCCAGACTTTTCCACATCTTTCTGTCTTCTGAGCCCTCCAAGTCTCTAGGAAGTTCCCAACTTTTCCACATTTTCCTGTCTAATTCTGAGCCCTCCAAACTGTCCCAATCTGTACCTGTTACCCAGTTCCAAATTCACTCCTACATTGTTGGGTATGTTTAAAGTAGCACCCCACTCTCTGTAGTACCAATTTACTGTATTAGTCTATTCTCATCCTGCTATAAAAAAAAAAAAAACTGCCCAAGACTGATCAATTTTTAAAGAAAGAGGTTTATTTGACTCACAGTTCCACAGAAGCCTTGGTAAACTTACAATTGTGGATGAAGGGGAAGCAAACATGTCCTTGTTCACATGGCGGCAGGAAGGAGAAGCACCAAGTAAAGAAGGAAAAGTCTCTTATAAAAACCATCAGGTCCCATAAGAACTCAGTCACTATCATGAAAACAGGATGGGGAGACCACCCCAATGATCTAATCACCTCCCACAAGGGCCCTTCTCCAGGGATTATAATTCAATTAAAATTCGTGATAAGATTTCAGTGGGGATACAGAGTCAGACTATATCAGTGAGCCTGTTACTTTCCCTATCCATGAAAAGCAATTGTACTGAAATATATAAAAATCTGTCATGTCTATAATATCCAAAGGCCAAATATGTTCTCACTTAAGAATCTAAATAAATGGTTTTTCTTAGTTCAAAAAATATGAAACAAATAAGATTAAGAGTGTGGCATATTTTCTAATGAATGGAGAACTGGGGTTGTCTTGGTTTCAGCTTGCTTGGGGAAGGGATTTTAAGTGGGAGGTAATTGGTTTTAGACTCAGCCACAGCTTTTGGGTTTCATACACAGAAAGTGTAGAAGGGACAAGAAAGCATTTTTCACCAAAGCAAAGAGGATGAAGGCAAGCAGTGTGGTTTCCTAGGGTTATAATTTGCATCCAATTTATAAGCAGTGGAAACCCAAGGGCCTCATTTCGTTTGCACTACTTAACATGTTAGTTTTCCCTGAAAAGAGTCTACAAAGCACACATACAAAAAGCCGTTTTCAAATTTCTTTTACAGGATATTGCTTAACAAATCCTCTCCTCGGAAAAATAAATTTTTTTTCATTTTGAACTAATTATGTCTTCTGATGCTTATCTAATCTAAAGTCAAAGTATGTGATAATTAACAATAAAAAAAGGGAGGGCGGAAAGGTATTGTTAAGTAACCCATTATGACTATAATATAAAAATTTTAGCCACACTATCTTGAATTATAAAATATTCTAACCTTTTTTAGAAAAGTAAAAAAAAACTAATAGAAAAAACTTTTTGTAGGCAATTGTTTCCCTTCTTAAGCATACAAAATACGTTTTTGAAACTGCCATGTACAATGTATTAAACCTGGGGTCTGAATACCTTTAAATCTTTAGTTAGACCCCAGAATTATACCATGGAATGAATTCAGGTTTAACTGAAGAACAATAATGCAAAGAGACAAAATTTTAACATATTTAGAATTTATAATTTTAAAGATGTAATATTAGTACTTAGTAAATGATTGAGAATAAAATTTTTCAGTGTTTTATCTAAAATAGATGAGAATATAGTAACAGGCATATACAAATTCTGGTCCCTAGAGCTGAGTTTTAGAGAGTCTTCACCAGGCTTTTCTTCTCTAAGATACATATTTCAGGCACATCTGTTCATTGCTCTCAGTTCCAGTCTTCTCTGATGGACCAGAGCAGATCTAATACGCCTCCATCAAAAGTTACGCAACAGCCTGGTTCTTCAGATTCCTCATTTGTTAAAATCTTGTCACAATCTCTATGCTCACCATTCCATCTCCTTCCAATGCAGGCAAAGAAGGTATGATTTGGAATAAAATTAAAGAGGCAATAAATGAGACCTCATAATTCATATTCATGCTTTACCTCTTCCTTGAGTATCTATTCATATAGGAATTATAAGAAAGACCATTTAAAAAGAATAAGGGCCAAATAAATAATTGATAAGTCATCAATTGATAAGATACTTTTATGGATGTAGGAATGCAGAAATTAATACAATATTTGCCTTTGCCATAGTAAATGTTCTATTTTAAAATCCTCTATTTTTCCCCCTTTTTGTATCTTTGGTCTTATTCACTCTTGAGTCATTGGACGGTTTTATTGGCTCTGAGATCATGAATCAAAGAAACCTATCCCAACGTTCCATAGCTAGTACCATGCTTCAACTGGAGAAAATTCAGTGCCTGATAATGAGATCGAAGTAATAAACAAATAACTAGCTTTAGAGATCCTTGTCAAAAGTGAAATTTTAAGAAACTCAGTTAATTCTTCTTACCTAGCTGTATTCTTCTGCATAGAATTCATTTCTCCAACATCTATTTAAATATCTTTATCATTTCTCACCAGGAAAATCATTTCATAAGAATTGTTCAAGCCTTTCTCTGAGTGTCAAAGTAGAAGTTTCACAAGGCTTTAGTGTGTCACCTAGAAAGATCATCAGGCAGGCAGGAATCAAACATTTATGTAAACTGAATCTCTGTTCTATTTAATACAAAATCTTGGAGTCTATATAATAGCTTCTGAGATTTAAAAAGAGAATAAGCAAAAAGGTTGAATTAAATAGAACCCACTGCAAAAAACTGGCACCATTGTTCAGTATCAGAAACTGTGACAAAGCAAATTAAGCAGCTCATTAAAACTATGATTAGCTTTATCATATTTGAAGAAAGATATTTCTCTAAAAATTATATTCCATAATTTTTAAAATTTTAAAATATATCTACATTTAGACAAAAATACTTAGTCACTTTTATTAGTATGTTAAAATGTTAAAAATGTGTTACAATAAGATATTTTTAACATATTTATTACAAGAAATGAGCTAAGATGCATTTTAGTTTCCTAAACTGTAAGAAATAATTAATAGGTTTGGCAATATCCATTAGTTAAGAGTACTAGATTTGAAATTTCCCTCTGAAACATGTATCACTAAAAAAAATGGAAAAAAGCAGCTTAATTAGCTCTCAACTAAATGGAGTTTAAATTCATATAACCACTTTGGAAAACTCTTTGGTAGAGAGTATCCAAGGTAAACATGAGCAAACTCTATGACAACAAATTATGTTTTCAGATTTATGTAAAGTAAAAATGTTTACATGTTCACCAAGATCCGAACAAAATTTTTTTAGCACAGCAGTATTTATAATAGTCTCAAATGCAAAGCAATCCACATTTTCATCTATAGTAGGAAAGATATACAGCAATAAGAAAGAATGAACTAGAATTAGTTGCAACTACATGGATAAACCTCACAAACACAACCTTGAGTGAAAGACGCCTGACTGAAAGAAGAGCATATGACTCTATTTATATGAAGTTCAAAGACAGGCCAAACTAATCCATAGTTTTAGAAGCCAAGATAAAGTTTATTCTCTACTTATAGACAGGGGGTTAGTGTGGGGAGTGACTGTAAAGAGAGAGGACAGGGCTTCCTGTTTTAGTAATATTCTGTTTCTTCTTTATCTGGTTACTGGTTACATAGGTGAAAATGCTTTGACATGTACACTTATATGTATTTTGGGGAGTATATATTATATTTACATAAAATTTACATTTATAAAAATTCATCCACATATTCAATCATAGTCCCTAGAGATTATAGAATAAGTATAATTTTCAAAATGTTTGGCCTGATCAAATGAAAAATTTATGAAAGTTCAGTTCTCCAGACAAAAATTTGGCATTATTAAATTTGATATTTACTGTCCTCTATGAACGCATCTATCCCAGCACACTCCCAGAATGTCCATAGTACATATTCAAATGTGTATACATATATACAGTCAGTTATAAGCTAGCAAATACTTATTTCTACTACTTTGAATTTATTCAGTAATTTTGGCTCACCAACATGCAAACTTGCCATATAGCTTATACTAGCCTAAAATAATGAAAAGGTAGTAGACTGTTTAATAAAGGTCTATCTTAAGAAAAAATATAAATGACAGAATTATACCTCCTTACCTTCTGCTATTAGCAATATTATAGCTAACATAAAATATACTATAGCTAGAATTATACTATTTCCTCCTCTTGACCCATTTCACAGATGATAAACAAGTATGATAAGTATGATTCTAAGTTAATATTGATGTTGGTCTTCATTTGCACCTACCATATTGAATTAATTTGACACACACTCATGCAATACACAATGTGAAGAATTTGCCCCATGTGGCTGGCACTGAAGTAGATTCCAGTGATAGTTAAATAAGAAGTGATTTCTTCTAATGACCATTCATTCTACTAGAGAAAAGACACAAGTAAATCAAGAACTACAATGAAGTATAATATAAAAGAGATGGAAGAAATACATGCATTTTATTGCACTAATGAAAGCACAAAGGAAAACAAAGACCCCATGCTTAAGAAGATCTTACCTTTGGGCAAGGTTTTAGCAAATATGTATGTGAAGAGGAGGGGAAGGGAGAGTAAATAATCAATGAAAGGAGATGAAGGAGATGAGAATTTCAGCCACTGAGAAAGGCATATGACTAACCACAAATCTCAGATCTTTCTGATCCCTCAGGTGATGTCTCAGGATGATTCCCAGCTTTTATATAAGTTTGACTTTAAAATAGCAAGATGTCTACAAGCAACTACTTAACACAGGAGAGTAATTAGGAGTTGACTAAAAAGAGATGACATTGGAATAATAGGCAAGAACCAAATAATAAAGGGTCTTGTTTAGAAAGGTAAAGAGGATGTTTATCCTGACAGTAATTTATTGAAAATCACATGACTGATTAAAGTGAACTAGAATTTAAATCTCAGTCTGACTCTCGAACTCATGCTCTTAACTATTATGTTATATAGCTCAGAATAGCCTTTCAGAAAGACAGCATCAGCATGGATGCTTTAAAGAGGGAGTTGGATTAGGTTTTCAGAGCAAGTGTAAGCACTCACAGCGATTGATATGATGGGGTCCTAAGTGAAAAGACAATGGAGAAGGGTGAGGATTTGTGGGCTAGAGATCACAAGCCAGTTTCTGGATTTAAAGATGTTAATAAAATAATTTCACAAAATGCAGACTTTAAGTTAGTTCTATAACATTACCTCATACCCTCACTATGATAAAGAATACATATGGAATCACATAGAACAGGGTCCACCCCTGGATCTTTGATCTCTTAACTGTATCCTTAATCAGTAATTTAATAACATTGAGCCTTTGCTAGTTATCTATAAAATGAGAGTAATAATGTTTAATCTCATAGAGATGCCATGAAAATTAAATGAGGCAAAGAATTTTATAATACCTATCATGATGCCTAATACACACTAGTCCTTCTCTTGCTAAGGTTTTAATAAGGGTAGGAAAAATACAACTCTACACAAATAGAGTGTATCATTCTAAGGCTGTTTCTCCCAAAAGACCATATAAGAAAGGGTGTTTGGCAAATACTACCTCCTTTGGAAGGTACGTTGTCCGAATGTTGGAAAGTAGCTCTACATGTGAAGATACCACTGATTAGGAAATTGAAAACCTGAAATGCAAGGAGCTAAACACATTTATGACCTTACTGATATGTTTGACATACAAATCTGTTGAAATAAAATGAATAAATGAATTGGAAATAATGATTTCATAGCACAAAGCAGTTGTGAAAACAATCAGTACCATGGATATGAATTCAATTTATCTCCACCTATATTACAGAGACAAACATTTTTAAGTCAAAAAAGGACATCTTAAGAAAATAATAAACATATTCAAAATATATCAGTGTGAGAGAAGTTTGGCAGATATCTATTTTTCTTAATTAGGATCCTTTTGTAATTTTCAAAGACAATCTAATTAACAATCTATGAAAGTCACATTCATAAAATTTTATTTCACAAAATAAGACCACTGATTACTACTTCCCTAAATCTTTCCAAATTAAACCTATGGGCAGTAACTACCCAAATTAGAAGCATAGAGATGGTAAGACACACAAAATTGTAATCATGAAAAATTTTTAAAAGTTTTAATTTCTTTATCTAAAGGTCTTTAAAAGTAGACCCATCATTCATCTGAAACGCATCTTCTCCTGCATTCTGAATAAGCTAAAGAAAAAATAATTCAACCTAGACAACTCACCAAAGGCACGTGGGTCTCAAAATTCCACAAGTCTTTGAAAATATATTCCCTTTTCTAATTGATAGCTAGTTTACATTTCTGATTCAAAGTACATTTGTTTAAAAGTTGTATACATAATGCTTTTAAAAACAGCAAGAATGATACACACTTCCAACACTAATGCTTTGTCTCTTCACTGTGATAAGTTTTACATTAACCACATAAATTAAGGGCACATCATCACTGTTTGTAAATTGATATTCTAGAAGAAAGTTATAGCTAAACATGTAAGGTAAAAATTAATAGCTTCTACTGGAAAATATTACCCATGCAATAAAAATGCTGTGAAGTTACTTTGTAAAATATTAATTTAGAACATACTTTTTTTTTGCACTACAATTTAGAAATACGGTTTCCCTCCTTGGGAGAATTTTTATTTTATCCTTTTTTAGACCTTTGTAAATATTTTTCTCTGAGATATATACAAACAAGAATGCACAAGACATGCAAGTACATTTATTTATTTATTTTTTTTTTGAGACAGAGTCTCGCTTTGTTGCCCAGGCTGGAGTGCAGTGGCTGTGACCTCGGCTCACTGTAATCCCCGCCTCCACGTTCAAGAAATTCTCCTGCCTCAGCCTCCCAAGTAGGTGGGATTACAGGTGCCCGCCACCACTCCCGACTAATTTTATTTTTAGTAGAGACAAGGTTTCGCCATGTTAGCACGGCTGGCCTCAAACTCCTGATCTCACGTGATCCACCCGCCTCAGCTTCCTAAAGTGCTGGGATTACAGGCCTGAGCCACCATGCCCTGCCCATGCATGTACAATTTAAAAATAAAGATAACATACTTGTGGCTACCTGTGAGGCTGGGAAATAGAATCACTGTTGCACTGCATAAAGCCTACTTCTGACTACACACAGTGGCTCACACCTGAAATCCCAGCACTTTGGGAAGCCAAGACGGGTGGATCACTTGAGGTCAGGAGTTTGAGACCAGCCTGGCCAGTAAGGTGAAACCCCATCTCTACTAAAAATACAAAAATTAGTCACATGTGGTGGTGTGCACCTGTAATCCCTGCTACTTGGGAGACTGAGGCAGGAAAATTGCTTGAACCCGAGAGATAGAGGTTGCAGTGAGCAGAAACCTCCCCACTGCACTCCAGCCTTGGCGACAGAGCGAGACTCTGCCTCAAAATAAATAAATACATAAATAAATACATAAATAAAATAAAAAAGCCCACTCCTTTGTCCTACCAAATCCCAACCCCCTATTTTAGCCCAGAATTAACCACTGTCCTGGCTTCTGAGATAAACATTTCCTTGATTTTCATGATTTTAGCACTGTTATGACTGCCTAAAATGTTTAATTTTATTTTGCCTGCCTTTTTGCTTTATATAAATGGAATCTATTCTTTACGTTATTTGGAGAATTGCATAATTGCCCAACATCCTGTTAGAGAGATTCATCTGTGCTATTGTGTATAGCAACCTATCCTCAGGTTTTAGAATCTGAGGAAATACTAAGTTCCTAAAATAAATTGGAGGGCATTTCTATTTTTATTTTCCAGAGGATTCTATGCAACATAAAAATTATATTATTCTTTGAATATTGAAAAGAATTTTCCAGTAAAAGTTATTATGTAGTGCTTGATTTTTTCATGTACATGTGTTATCACTATCATCTAAAATGTAATTATTATAAATATTAACCATGTTATTCACATCTATCTATATTTATAGATAGATATAGATATAGATTATATCTATAGATATGTACACTTACTTTGGGATAAGTTTAGTCTTTTTTTTTTAATCCAATATGTTTGTTTGTTTGTTTGTTTTTAATTGAGTTAGGCTGTTCTTGACTTAAATGGCTCTCCAGAAAGATTGAATAATAAGCAGGAAATGTTTGTTTGATTTTTCCTAGTACAGAAATAATTTTTTTCTCATTCAAAATGAATACACATACAAACTAAATGTTTCATAATTTTGAAGGTCTGTATGAAATAACTTTTGTGGATATTTTCTTCTTTAGCATTAATTGATAATCCAGTACCTCTTTCAATACTATCTGCTAAGTCATGTGACATTTACTTACTCTATGTCATAAAGCTGAATACAGACAATATTTTTCCAAGCACTTGAATGAAATTTCAAATCTGCCTAGAGGGATAATCCTAACAACAGGAAATGGGTCTCATAGTACATTGTGATAGATAGAAGTGCCTGTTAAATATAAATAGAGGAAACATCAATGACCAACATGATTGAGGTCCAAAATTAATAACAGTACCAAAAATTAAGGTAATAAGTAAAGTCATAAATGTGTTTGGCTCCTTGCATTTCAGATTTTCAATCTGTTTCTTGACTTCATTATTTAAAGTATATTTTTTCCAAGTTACATGAATTTCTAAAGACTTTGCTGAGAAGTCAGAAACCAGTCTCCTCACTGAAAAAACTGTTTTTTTCCTTTTTGGAGACATAAAATACTTGCCTCTGTTATATTTTGAGTGACACACAATATTCATCAATAGTTTCAAAGATTTAAGTAGATTTTGTATTAAGGCCTAAACGTATATATTGCCCCCACAGAAAAATAAGGTACAATAAAAATCACAGACACATGAACTGAATAACAATTACAATAAAATATGAGCTATATTAATTATGAAGACTCCAGAAAAAATATAAAATACATTAAGAATAGAATGAAACTTTACTTACTTCTATCTTGTTGTGCCACACTAACATTCATATAAAAGCCAAGACCAATGAATATCATGTTTGTTTTTATTCCATCTTTTTGAAAAAAAGTAATCACTTTAAAGTATACTACTGCCACACTAAAGGTTATAGATCTTTTCAAAATTGTACTCTTCTTTCAAGAAAAAGTTATTCAAATCTTAGTTGAATAGATGTATTTTGTGATCACAGTGTAACTACTTCAAAATCTTTCTAAATATAGGAAATTTTATGGCACAAAATCACACTCTTTTTACTCTTTCATTCTCTCAACATCCTTTACTTGCATCTTTTTGAAAATCTCAATTTAACCCCACATCCTATAAAAAATATGTCCCTGAAATGATTCTTTATACTTAAGTAAAATAAACACAGAACATCAGAATTTTAAGTTTTTTTTTTTTTTTTTTTTCTTAAAGACAGAATCTCTCAGCAATTTTATGTGTTTCCCTAAGAGTAATTCTGAGGAGTAAACTTTCAGGCTAACTTAAAAACAGAGGAAAGACACAAAAAGATTCCATATTCTATCTCTTTTCTTCCATATCTTCCAGCCCTACAAATATGATAAAATTATTATCATGAACAGTGTTTTTCCTAATGTGATCATCTAGCGTTTCTCAAGTTTAAATTCCCTATTTAAAAGAACCAAGCCTGTTTGGGCATGGTGGCTCATGCCTGTAATCCCAGTACTTTGGGAGGCCAAGGCAGGCTGAGTGGATCACCTGAACTTAAGAGTTCGAGACCAACCTGGCCAACATGGTAAAACCCTGTCTACTAAAAAAACAAAAATTAGGTGGGCGTGGTGGCACATGCCTGTAATCCCAGCTACTTGGAAGGCTGAGGCAGGAGATTCATTCAAACCTGGGAGGTGAAAGTTGCAGTGAGCTGAGATGGAGCCATTGCACTCCAGCCTGGGCGACAAAAACAAAACTCCGTCTCTAAATGAATAAATAAAAGAACCAAGCCTGTTTCCATTCACTGTGAAGTCTTATTTCTTGATAAAAGGTAAATCCCCACCCATAGGGAGAAATGAAGCTGTAATTGCCTACTACAGGAAGCTCCACTCTTGCTCTAAGGGATTGGAGACTATATGTTTACACTAGTTATGTCCATCATGAAATGTAGTTATGCCTGTTATGGTAGGCATCAAAGATTCTTGCACATAAGTACAATTCAAACCCTCCTGTGATACTTTTCACAGGAGAAAAATTATCGCCTGCCTCTACGTAATTTTTATGTGTTTCGAAGACCCAGGTTCACAGTCATCACTTTCCATGTTTAGTTATTTGAAGAACAGGGCACCTCTCTTTGGTCTAGCTGTTGATTAATAATTAAGTTAGAGACATTCAAGACAGATAATCTGCACTTACTGGTCATGAGCTAAACTCTTTCTTAGCCTCTATCTAATATTTTTGAATAATTTACCTGTTATTGTTTTGGGGTGCCTCATTACAAATCTATGAGTTTTAAGGACTATTCATGTATCCTAAAAACAAAAGCTAGGTTTTCAACAGGTTTACTAAGTATAGAAATTAAACCAAAAAAAAAAAACTGCTTAAGGTTATTTTAAAAAATAATTTTAGTTTTTATAGGAAACACAGATAACAGACAATTCTTGACTTACAATCAGGTTACCTCTCAATAAACTCAAGTTGAATATATTAAGTTGAAAATGTACTTAATACACCTAAGCTATCGAACATTATAGCTTAGCTTAGCCTACCTTAAACATACTCAGAATATTTTCCTTAACCAGCAGTTGCACAAAATCTTCTCACAACACAGCACACTGTAGAATATCAGTTGTTTACTCTTGTGATCCAGTGGCTAACAGATCTATAGGTTTCTGCTGCTACATAGCATAATGAGAGAGTATCTTACTGCATATTCCAGGAAAAGGTAAAAAATCAAAATTTGTAGTACAGTTTTTATTGCATGTTTATCATTTTTTTGCACCACTATTAAGTCAAAAACTCATAAGTTGAACCATTGGAAGTCAGGAACCGTCCATATTATTACTGGCAATTCACTGTTACCTAGCTATTAGTCTTAATAAGAAGTTGTCTTTTTCCTGATAGTCCCAACATTCTTGAGGTTAAGAATCCTCCCAAGATAAATACTGCCCCCCCATCCAACATCCATATTTGAATACTGCTTTACAATTTACTCCTTTTGTGACCACTGACAAGTTGCTTAACTTTTATAAGCTTCATTTGTCTCATCTTTAAATTCTTTTCGTGGTTGTATTATTTCACTTGCCTACTGTACTAGATAAAACTTCCAGTAGAATGTTAAGTAGAAGTGATGGGACTGAACATATTTAGCCTTAGTTATATAGAAAATAGTTGATATTTAGCATTTGCTGCAGGCTTTTATGGAAGATTAGGCATACATTAAACAGAAACTCCTTCAATATCTTAAATCATTCCATTTCTCAAATGTCAAAGGTACACATATTACAATGTTGTATTTTCAACTGATAAAACCATTACAATAAAATGGCACATTAAAGTTTGGTAATATTTTTAAAGTCACTTAAGAAAGCTGAACAATACACTGATTTGTTTTTGGTCAGTGAAATTACTATGTGCATCACAAAGATGATTATTCTTTCAAGAAAAGACACATCATTTATCCCTTTCAGTTTTCAAGCATTTTAATTCCCTCTGATAATTTTACTTAAAAAAAAAAAAGTAAGATTCACAGTAATGAGACATAATCTTTGTTTTTCCCTAATGGACTGCTCAAAGCTGAGAGAACTTAAAACCCTATTCTTCCTAGTGTCATTGAACCCATGAGAAAAGAAATATTTCTTCTTAATATAGCAGTACAAGGTATCATCCACAGGGGCACCAAGTTCACATGTGCATTTACTATTCCTCAATTATTAACAAAGATAAATTACTTCCTCATTATTTCTCCCTACATGACAAGCCGGCTGCACTTTGTAGGCTGCTTCAGACCCAGAAACATCTTTCAAAATTGATCTTTCATTATTGTTTTATGTACTCAGCAATTCTGAACTTAGATTTATGTCAGTTGCATTCTCTAAGAATAGTATATATATTAAATGAAATTTTCTGAGATGATCTTAAGATATCAAACCTTTTATTTAAAGACTATTAAGTATCTTGATTCTTTATGACTTATCTTGCTTAGTTCCCTGTCAGAAATTTTCATGCTCTAATGTTCTTTTTTTTTAAGTATTAATATATATGGGAGGGGATTTCATGTTTCTGATAAATAAAAATGGCCACCTGAATCTAAATCACTTCATACAATTTAAAAACCATATTATTCAATAAAGACTGCAAACAGAACCCTTATAATCCATGTCTATAGTGTAAGAAGACAGAACATACTGCATATATGTAGAAAAAGAAATATCTTACACCAGCAGAGCCAGCTCCAGAGTCCAGGAAGTACTGGAAAGTCAGGCAAACATGATACAAAGAATAGGAGAAAACTCTGCAGACCTTGGGGTCAAAGAAGATAAATAAAAATTACTATCATCAAAAATAGGCCTTCCCCTTTCGGGAGAAAATACTGAGAGCAATCTGAGACCAGCTGGTTCAGAAAAATGGTTATAATGGAATTAAAAGTAGGAGGCTAAAAAATGCATTGGGACAACAGTCTTAGGAGGATACTGCTTTCTAAGAAAAAGAGGGAAAACCCAAATAAAGAGGACGTATGCTTTAGATATTCCATGGAGAAGTGGAAGAGAGACACAAGCAGCAGAATTTAAAGACTCTGTCAAAATAAAAGACAATCACAAAATCAGCAGACACCCTAAAAAGCCCTATATATTAAAAAATCTAAACTCTCTCATGCCAATAGAACAGGAAATGTTGAACTAAAAGACATGTAAAGACCCTCTAACTCCTTATTCCTACCTAGGCTGTGTCACCTATTACTGGTGATTCAGGAAATATGACATTTCCAAAGAACAGAAAAGGGCAGATAATATCCATACAAATTCACTGTAAAAAGAAAGAAAATGAGAAAGAATATTTTTGTAGATAATTCTCTTCTCAAAATCAACCATAAAGCAAAGGACAAATGTAATACAACACTGCAATCTGAATTAAATATCATAGAACAAGCATTTGTATTTTTAAAACAAATCTTAATGCACATATTAAAAAAAAACTAAAAAGAGATGGATAAAACCAAAAGATGTGAAATTATTCATAAGATCTAAAATCAATAAGAAAAAAGCAAAATTATCTCAGATTTTAAAAATGAATAATAAATTATAAGGGTAAAGAAGATTTGACTAAAAATGTAATAAGGATAATTGAGAAGAATAATGAAGACATTCAAAAGAATGAAGTACAGAAATAGACATCAGCAATAAGAATGGAAGTTCTCAGGACTTACCACTCCCCACAGAAAGTTCAAGTAGGGACTATGTACAAACAAGAACACCTTGGTGAAAACCCTGAGACTTGGAAATGTGAACCACCTAATCTCATAAAAGCCTCATTAGAAGGGTAAGAGAAGCAGTCTCACTATGGCTGTGTTACTCCTTCTCATTTCCAAGTAGGCACAGTGACACAAAAGAAGAACTCCTTGGTCCCACAGCTTCTACGGTGGGAACAGAAAACTGGAGGTGGATTTCCAACTTCCCTAGCATTTTGAGATACTTCCTAGGAAGACCACTCCTGTCTTGGATCACAAGGAACACTGCAGGTGACAGCAGGGCTATAGCATCTCAGGTCGGGTAGATATAAAGAAAGTGGAGTGTGAGTAACCAGCATGCAGATCTTGGTGGTAGCTATGTATTTCTGCTAACAGTAGCATCCTATCATAGATACCAGGCAAAGGCATAGGCCCACAAGCCAAATTTGTCACTCCCAGAGATGCAGTGGGAAGTTTAAACTTGTTTGGATTCTTGGATGGCCAGCGTCTGTGTCAAGCCTCAGAAACCATTCTAAGTCCCCACCCAGGCAGAGACATAGCAGCCTCCATGTACATAAGCAGAGCATGAGGGATAGACATTCCCAGCGAAGCCTCAGAGTCCACCTCAAGGTCCTGCTTAGGCAAGAAAATGTCCACAACACTGAACTTCTGTAAAGTTTAGGAGATAAACCTGCCCAACCCAGGAGTCTAAACAGCAGCATGGCTAAGCCTCCAATTCCCCACCCAGGCAAAGAGATACAACTAAAACACCTTTCTATGGAGCATAGGGTTGGAGCTGCCTAACCCAGGAGTCCAAATAGAAGCTATGCCCAAGACTCAAAGCCCATTCCAAGGCTCCATCCAGGCAGGGAGACAAGCCTCAACCATTTATTCCTATAGCTAATACTCTCTAGACCCATATATTTTAAACGATGACTCTGCCAGAATTCAAACCCATCCTGCAGACTTGCCCAAGTGTGAATCGCAAATAGTGTTACCATTCAGCCAAGGAATATACCCTGAAATTCTGCCCAATCAGTTATGATTGCGGTTCCAAGCTAGCAGCTCTACAAGTTGAAAAGCCAAGCCAGTAGTTTTTCCGCGCAGTGGAGCCCAACCAGCAGCCATCTTTAACCTCAGAGCAAAGGCAGCAACCCTATTAACTAAAGAATATGACAGCAAGCCCTGCCTGCATGGGGTTGTTACCAACCCACTTGTTCAGAATCACAGGCTAAACTAAGTATTAAAAGTCTATTTCTGCCCAAAAAACACCTGGGGAAGCTGGAAGAAGTGGCTGTTTGCTTAAATACATAGAAACCAACACAAGGACACAAAGATTGTGAAGAATTGGGGAATTGTGACACCTCCAAAAGAAACTAATAAAGCTCCTATAATAACCCCTGAGGAAATGGAGATCTATAAAATGACTGACAAATAATTCAGAATGATTCCCTTAAAGACTATCAATGAGCTACAAGAATATATGGATAGAAAATTAAATGAAACTTGGAAAACAATACACAAACAAACCAATAAAGTAGAAACAGAAAAAAAAAAATAGAAATCCTAGAGATGAAGAATACGTGATCAAAATTTTAAAAAATCAATTGAAAACTTTAATAGATGACATGATCAAATCAAAGGAAAAAAACCAGTGAGCTCAAGGACAGAATATTTGAAATTATCCAGACGGAAAACAAACAAAAACAATGAAAAAGAATAAAGCCTGTGGGAATTACAGAAAATCATTAACAGGACTAACATTTTTGTAGTATGAATTGCAGAATGAGGAAACAAAAAGGACCAGAAAGCATGTTTAAAGAAACAATGACTGAAAAATTATCAAATCTGAAGAAAGATGCAAACATCAAGGTACAAGAAGTACAGAAGTCTCCAATTTCAATCCAAAGAGGAGTTCATCAAGATATATGATAATCAAACTATCAAAAATTAAAGACAAAGAAAAAAGTATGAGAGGAACAAGAGACAGAAACACATCACATATAAGAGAATCTCAATGTGGCTCTCAGTAAATTCATGAGCAGAAACCATGCAGTCCAGGAAAGAGTGTGATGATATATTCAAGGTGCTGGAGGAGGGGAAAAAAAACAAAAAACAAGAATGCTTTACCCAGCAAAACTATCCTTCATAAATGAGGTAGAAATAAAAACTTTTCCTAAAGAACAAAAGTTAAGGAAGTTAGTCACCACTAGGCCTACCTAAGAGGAATTATAAAAGGGAATTATTTAAACTAATTAAGAAAATGTGGCACATATACACCATGGAATACTATGCAGCCATAAAAAAGGATGAGTTTGTGTCCTTTGTAGGGACATGGATGCAGTTGGAAACCATCATTCTCAGCAAACTATCACAAGAACAGAAAACCAAACACCGCATGTTCTCACTCATAGGTGGGAACTGAACAATGAGATCACTTGGACTCAGGAAGGGGAACATCACACATCGGGGCCTATCATGGGGAGGGGGGAGGGGGGAGGGATTGCAGTGGGAGTTGTACCTGATGTAAATGACGAGTTGATGGGTGCTGACGAGTTGATGGGTGCAGCACACCAACATGGCACAAGTATACATATGTAACAAACCTGCACGTTATGCACATGTACCCTAGAACTTAAAGTATAATAATAATAATTTTAAAAAAGGCTGTTAACTAATAACATTAAGCATATAAAAGCACAATTTGTAATGGTATAAGTAAAACAAGTTCATATTAAAAATACTCTAGGACTGTAAAGCAAGTTTATCTCTAGCACAAAGATTAAAAGACAAAACTATCAAAAACAACGATAGCTAAACTGTTAAGAAATACCAAATATAAACAGATGTGAATTTCAACAACAAAAACATAGAATAGGAGTCAAAAGTGTAGAGTGCTTGTATGCTATGAAGGTTAAGTTGAAAAAGAATGAAGAAAGCCTATGGGAATGAAATAACAGCTTGAAATAACGTGTTATAAAATATTTTATATAAACTTCATGATAACCACAAAATAAAAATCTATAGTAGATGCACAAAAGTATTAAAAGCATGCCAGTACAGATAAGTATCAAGTCACAAAGTAAAATGGCAAGAGAGGAAGGAACAAAACATCTATAAAACAACCAGAAACACAAAGTAAATAATGATAGTATTAAGTTTTTACCTATCAATAGCCTAGAATGCATTAAATAAATGAATTAAATAATCTAACAAAAAGATACAGTGACTGAATGGATTTAAAAAAAAATACTCAAATATATTCTGCCTACAAGAGACCTGCCTCAATTTTAAGAACACACATAGACTAAAAGTGAAGAATGAAAAAAAAATCTATTTAAGTAAAAATAAAAAGAGAACAAGATTAACTATACTTATATCAGACAAAATAGATGTTGAGACAAAAAATAAACAGTGTCAAAGAAGGTTATTATATATTGCTAACAGGAGACAACTCATCCAGAAGATATAATAGTTATAAATATATACATACCCAATATCAGAGTATCTAAACACATAAAACAAAGAATCTGAGGTAGAGATAAACTACAATGCAATAATAGTAGAGAACTTTAGTATCCACTTTCAATGATGGAAAGATGATCTAGACCAAACATTGATAGGAAAACATTAGTCTTTAGCTACATTTTAGATCAAATTGACCTAAAGGACATATACAGAACATTCTATGAAACAGCAACAGAATATACCTTCTCGGGCAACGTTCTCCAAGACATATCATGTGTTAGGCCACAAAACAAATCTGAAAAAATTAAATGACAAAATCTATTATGATCAATTATCTTTTGCAATCACAATGCTATGAAAAAAATTTTAATAACAGGAGAAATCTTGAGAAATTCACAGATAGAAATTTAAAAATATGCTCCTGAAAAATCAATGAGAAAAATAAAAAGATAATTTAAAAATATCATGAGAAAAATAAAAATGATAACACAACATACCAAAACTTATGGGAAACTGATATGGTTAGGTTTTCTGTTTCTGCCCAATCCCACCTTGAATTGTAATCCCTAGGTGTTGAGGAAGAGAACTGGTAGGAGGTGACTGGATAATGGGGGCAGTTTTCCCCGTGCTGTTCTCATGATAATAAGTGAGTCCTCACAAGATCTGATGGTTTTATAAGTATTTGGAAATTTCTCCTTCATTTACTCCCTCTCTCTTGCCTGCTGCCATGTAAGACATGCCTGCTTTGTTTTCTGCCATTATTGTTAAGTTTCCTGAGGCTTCCCCAGCCATGTGGAACTGTGACAATTAAACTTCTTTCCCTCAAAAATTACCCAGTCTCAGGGAAGCTCTTTATAGCAGTGTGAGAATGGACTAATACAGATGAAGCAAAAGTTGTTCTAACAGGAAAGTTTATACCCAAAACACCTCTATTTAAAAAGAAGAAAGGTCTCAAATACACAAGCTAACATTAAGTATATGGAACAAGAAAATGAGGAAAAATAATAGGACTAAAGTTTGTGGAAGAAAAGAAATGAAGATCAGATCTGAAATAGAGACTAGAAAAAAATATAGAAAATATTAAGAAGACTAACAGTTGATTTTATGAAAAGAAAAAAAACTGACAAACTCTTAGCTAGATTAAGAAAAAAATACTCAAATAAATAAAACCAGAAATGAAAGAGAGGACATTAAAAATGATACTATAACAATATAAAGAATCTTAAGGAATTATTATGATTATAATTATACCCAACAAACTGAATAACCTGGAAGACATACATAAATTCCTAGACACATACAATCTACCAAGACTGAATATAAAAGAAATACCAAATCTGAATAGTTCAATAATGAGTAAAGAGATTTAATTAGTAATAACAAGTATCTAATAAAAGAGAAGCCCAGGACCAGATGACTTCACTACTGAATTCTACCAAACAATCCTTCTCAAACTCTTCCAATATATTGGAGATGAGGAAACACTTTCAAACTCTTTTGATTGCAAAGCCAGATAAGGATGTTGCAAGAAAGAAAAATTTACAGGCCAGTATTTCTGCTGAACATGTAGCATTTTTGCTACAGAAATTCTTAACAAAATATAAGCAAACAAAATTCAAAAGCATATTAAAATGATCATTCACCATGATCGAGTGGGATTTATTTCTGGGGTAGAAGAATGGCTCAATATACACAAATCAATAAATGTGATACATCACATTAACAAAATGAAGAAAAACCATATGATCATTTCAAAAGATTCAGTAAAGGATTTGACAAATTTCATCATCCTTTCATGATAAATACTCTCAACCAACTAAGTACAAAAGAAATGTATCTCAACACAATGAAGGATATATATGACAAGCCCTCAGCTGACATTAAACACATAGTAAAAAGTGGAAAGGTTTTCCTCAAAGGAATAAGATAATTATGCCTACCTTCACCACTTCTATTCAATATAGTATTGGAAAATCTTGCCAGAGCAATTAGGTGAGGAAAACAAATAAGAGTATTCCAATTGGAAAGGAAAACTTAATAGTCCCTGTTTGGAGATGACATGATCTTATATATAGAAAACCCTAAATACTCCACAAAAAATGAAAACATGATAAATTAAATAAAGTTGCAAAATACGAAATCAACACACAAAAATAATTAATGTCCTATATACTAACAGCCAACTATCCAAAAAAGAAATTATGAAAACAATCTCTCATTTACAATAGCTCCATAAAAAGAAGATGCTTGGGAATAAATATAACCAAGGAAGTGAGAGATCTATACAATAAAATCTATAAAACATTAATGAAAGAAATTGAAGATAATAACACAAATAAATGAAAAGTTATTTCATATTTGTTAATTGCAAGAATTAATCTGGTTGAAATGTCATTGCTACTCAAAGCAGGCATTTGCAGATTCAATGCAATACCTTTTAAAATTATAATGATTGTTCACAGAAATTGAAGAAATGATCCTGCAATTCATATAGAACCACAAAAAAACCTGAACAGCCAAGATAATCTTGAGGAAAATAAGAAAGCAGAAGCATCACACTACCTGATTTTAAACTATTTTACAAAGCTATAGTAATTAAACCAATGTTGCATTGCCATAGAAATAGACACGTCAGCCAGTGAAACAAATAGAAAACCCAAAAATGAACCCATGACCTTACAATTGATTTTCAACAAAGTTTCCAAAAATGCACAATGGATAAAGGACAGTCTCTTTAATAAATGATGTTGGAAATACTTGATACATGCAGAAGAATAATATTGGACCCTTATCTCACACCATATACAAAAATCAGCTCAATATGGATTACAAATTTAAATGTAAGACCTGAAACTGTAAAACTACTAGAAAAAAATATAATGGAAAAGCTGGATGACATTTGACTAGGCAATGATTTTTTAAATGGACCCCAAAAGGTCAGGCAACAAAAGCAAAAATAGACAATGGGATTATATCAAAATAAAAAACTTCTACACTGAAAAAAAAAAACAATTGAGTTAACTGACAACCTACATATTGGGAAAAATATTTGCAAACCATACATCTCATATGGGGTTAATATCTAAAATATATAAGGAACTCAAACAACTCAATAGCAAGAAAAGAACGTGATTAAAAAATAGACAAAAAACTTCAATTGGCATTTCTCAAAAGAAGACAGAAAAATGACCAACAGGTATATGAAAACATACATCACTAATCACTAGGAAAATGCATATTAAAACCATAATTATATACTATTTTACACCTGTCACAATAGCTATTATCAAAAACTGAAAGATAACAAGTATTGGAGAAGATGAGGAAAAAAGGAACTTTTGTACATGGTTGATGGGAATGTGAGTTAGCACAGCCATTATGAAAACTGTATGGGAGTTTCTCAAAAAAATAAAAATAGGATTACCAAATAATTCAATAATCTCACTTCTGAGTATACATCCAAAAGATTTTACATCAGTATGTTAAAGAGACATCTGCACTTCTTGTTCATTGCAGCACTGTTCACAATGGCCAAGGTATGGAATCAACTTAAGTGTCCATCAGTGGATGACTGAATAAAGAACATGTAGTACATATACACAATGGAATACTATTCATCTTTAAATGGAAAGAATTTCTGTGACAACCTGAATGAATCTGGAAAACATTTTGCTAATTGAAAGAAGCCAGGAGCAGAAACACAAATGTGGCATGATCTCAATTACATATGGAATAGATAACAATTAAACCCTAAAAGGCTAATGGGGCATGGGGAATGTGGTGATGTTGCTCAAAGGGTACTGTGATGATTAATATTGAGTATCAACTTGATCGGATTGAAAGATGCAAATTGTTGTTCCCGGATATGTCTGTGAGGGTGTTGCCAAAAGAGATTAACATTTGAGTCAGTGGGCTAGGAGAGGCAGACCCATCTGCAATCTGGGTGGGCACCATCTAATCATCTGCCAGTGTATGTAGGGTAAAAGCAGGCAGAAGAGTATGGAAAGGTTAGAATGGCCTGAGTCTTCTGGTCTCCATCTTTCTCCCATCCTGGATGCTTCCTGCCCTTGAATATCAAACTCCAAGTTCTTCAGCTTTTGGACTCTTGGACTTACAACAGTGATTTGTCAGGGGCTCTCAGACCTTTGGCCACAGACTGAAGGTTGCATTACCAGAGTCCCTACTTTTGAGGTTTTGGGACTCAGATTTGCTTCCTGGCTCCTCAGCTGTGGAGAGCCTACTGTGGGACTTTACCTTGTGATCATGTAAGTCAATTCTCCTTAATAAATTCCCCATTCATGTATTCACCTATTCTATTAATTGTGTCCCTTTAGAGAACCA
Source organism: Mandrillus leucophaeus (assembly GCF_000951045.1). Lineage (NCBI taxonomy): Eukaryota > Metazoa > Chordata > Mammalia > Primates > Cercopithecidae > Mandrillus > Mandrillus leucophaeus. Next base: position 2,702,996 of record NW_012103832.1, read on the forward strand.
TGACTAATACAGATTTTGGTACCAGGAGTGGTTTTAGAGGAACAGAATTTTAAGGATGGATTTCTTTAGTTGGCTTTGGAGTTTCTGGAGTTAGCTGCTTAATACATTTAAAGCCCAAAATGTTAAGGATTCTTTTTCTAATAGTACGGAAAACACTGATAGTCTTTGGCATGAACTGTTTAGAGAGTTATGCAAAATAAATGCATTTGATACCACTTATTCACTGCTCATAAGAGGCAAGGAGTTTAGTGACTGTATTAACTTTGACCACATGTAGAGAAACAAAAAATATAATGAAGTTGGTTGGGTGCTCCTCAGTTTACTGGACAAAGTGATGAAAGAAAAGGATTAGCACCAGGATTCTAACTCCCAACTCCAGAAACAAATACTGAGGCTCAAGTCTTCTAAGATTGCCCTGAGTGAGAGTCTTATCCCCTGTAGACAAAAGGCTGAAATTGTGGAAAATCAGACACAAGCTCTTATCATGTGAGTGGCTGACCTGTAACAAAAGGTGCATGCACAGTCCACCAGATGTCTACTGTTAAAGTGAGGGTAGTTATTGGAAAATAATGAGATCCTGCAACTTAGAATGGGGATGTGTGGGAGGACCCTGATGAAACTGGGGACACTGAGCTTGTAAACTCTGATGAGCCTTTTTTTGCCAGAGGAAACAGCTTCCCCATCCTTAGTGGTGGCAACATCCCCTCCGCAACCCACACTGCCATCAGCCTTTTTATCTTTGTCTGAGGAGATTAACTTTGCACTGCCTCATGCAACAGTGATGGCCTCCCCGGAGGCAGTTGCCAAGAAAAAAACAATGTTCATTCTCCTCAGGAGCCACCCCAACACCCCTGTTTTGTTCTAGACCTATAACTTGACTAAAGTCCTGGCAGGTCCCTAGGGGTGAGGTGCAGAGGGTGTCCCACAAGCAGGCGTGCTATACTCCAAAAGGACTGCTTGAGTTTTCTAATTTATATAAGCAGAAATCTGGAGAACAGGCATATGAATGGTTATTAAGAGTGTGGGATAATGGTAGAAGCAACATAAAGATGGGTTAGGCTGAATTTATTAATATGGGCTCACTAAGCAGGGATTCTACATTTAATGTTGCAGCTCATGGAGATTAAAAGGGTTCTAATAGTTTATTTGCTTGGTTAGCTTAAACATGGATCAAAAGATGGCCTACTGTGAGTGAGCTGGAAATGCCAATCTCCCTTGGTTTAATGTAGAGGAATGGATCCAAAGGCTTAGGGATATGGAAATGCTAGAGTGAATTAGTCACTTTAGACCTACTCATCCCAATTAGGAGGGCTGAGAAGTCATACTCTTCACCAATACCTTGTAAAACAGATTTGTGAGGGGAGCACCTGCTTCCTTAGAGTTCTGTGATTGCTTTTCTCTGTATGCTAGATCTTACAGTGGGAACCATAGTGGCTCAATTGGAAAGCATAAAGGCAATGGGAATAATTGCATCCTGAGGTAGCAGGGGCCAAGTGGTGGCACTCAACCATCAAAGGCAAGGTGGACATAGTTATCGTAATGGACATCAGAGGTAAAGTAGCAATCAGAATTGTCTGACTAATGTAGAGCTCTGGCATTGGCTAATTAATCATAGTGATCCTAGAAGTAAAATTAATAGGAAGCCTACTACATTCTTAATTTACATAAGCAGAAAACTTCCAAGTTGAATGGACAAAAGACTAATTTGAATTATAAAAACAGAGGATCATGGCCCCTCAATCGATTTCCAGATTTGAACCAGTTTACAGACTCAGCACCCTTTGAACGAAAGGGAGGCTGGGTACCCTTGAGGAAGGACCCCACTATGCTATTGACAATTTGCGCTGTCATCTTTCTCCCATCCTTCCTCAAGAAGACCTCTGGACTTTTACCAGGGTAACTGCATTGGGATAAGGAAAATGATCAGACCTTTAGGGGACTACTAGACACTGGCTCTAAGCTGATAATTCCAGGGGACCCAAAATGTCATTGTGGTCCTCCAGTTAAAGTGGGGGTTTATGGAGGTCAGGTAATTAATGGAATATTAGCTCAGGTCTGACTTACAGAGGGTCCAGTGGGTCCCCAGACTCATCCTGTGGTTATTTCCCAAGTGCCAGAAAGCATAATTGTCATAGACATGCTTAGCAGCTAGTGGAACCCCCACATTGGCTCCCTGATTGGTAGAGTGTGGGCTATTATGATGGGAGAGGCCAAATGGAAGCCATTAGAGCTGCCTCTACCTAGAAAAATAGTAAATCAAAAACAATATTGCATCCCTGCAGGGATTGCAGAGATTAGTGCCACCGTCAATGACTTGAAAGATGCAGGAGTGGTGATTCTCACATCTCCATTTAACTCTTCTATTTGGCCTGTGCAGAAGACAGATGAATTGTGGAGAATGACAGTGGATTATTATAAGTTTAATCAAGTAGTGACTCCAATTGCAGCTGCTGTACCAGACGTGGTTTCATTACTGGAGAAAATCAACACATCTCCTGGTACCTGGTATGCAGCCATTGATTTGACAAATGCCTTTTACTCCATTCCTGTCCATAAGGCACATCAGAAGCAATTTGCCTTCAGCTGGGAAGGCCAGCAATATACCTTGACTGTCCTACCTTAGGGGTATATCGACTCTCTGGCTTTCTGCCATAATCTTGTTTGCAAAGATCTTGATCGCTTTTCACTTCCACAAGATGTCACACTGGTTCATTACATTGTTGACATTATGCTGATTGAATCCAGTGAGCAAGAAGTAGCAAACACACTGGACTTACTGGTAAGACATTTGAATGTCAGAGGATGGGAAATGAATTCAACTAAAATTCAAGGACCTTTACCTCAGTAAAATTTCCAGTGGAGCAGGGCCTGTCAAGATATTACCTCTAGGGCGAAAAATAAGTTGCTGCATTTGACCCTTCCTACAACCAAGAAAGGGACACAATGCCTAGTGGGCCTATTTGGATTTTGGAGGCAACACATTTCTCATTTGGGTGTGTTACTCTGGCCCATTTATCAAGTGACCCATGTTTTGAGTATGATCCAGAACAGGAGAAGGCTCCGCAACAGGTTCAAACTGCTGTGCAAGCTGCTCTGCCACTTGGGCCATATGACCCAGCAGATCCAATGGTGTGTGAGGTGTCAGTGGCAGATAGGGATGCTGTTTGGAGCCTCCGGCAGGCCACCATAGGTTAATTGCAGGGAAGGTCTCCAGGATTTTTGAGCAAGTTCCTGCCATCTTCTGCAGATAACTACTCTTCTTTTGAGAAAGAGCTCTTGGACTGTTATTAGGCTTTGGTAGAAACTGAATGTTTGACTATAGGTCATCAAATCACCATGCCACCTGAACTGCCTGTCATAAACTGGGTGCTTTCTGATCCAACTGGCCATAAAGTATGGCATGCACAGCAGCATTCCATCATCGAATGGAAGTGGCATATATGTAATTGGACTCAAGCAGGTCCTGAGAACACAAATGAGTTACATGAGCAAGTGGCTCAAATATCCATGATCCCCACTCCTGCCACCCTGCTTTCTCTCCCCCAGCCTGCACCAATGGCCCCATGTGGAGTTCCTTATGATCAGTTGACAGAGGAGGAGAAGACTGGAGCCTGGTTTACAGACGGTTCTGCACAATATGCAAGCACCACCCAATGTGGACAGCTGCAGCACTACAGCCTTTTTCTAGGAAATCTTTCAAAGAGAAATCTTCCCAGTGGGCAAAACTTTGAGCAGTGCACCTGGTTGTGCACTTTGCTTGAAAGAAAAAGTGGCCATATGTGCAATTATATATTGATTCATGGGTTGTAGCCAGTGGTGTGACTGGATGGTCAAGGATTTGGAAGAAGCATGATTGGAAAATTGGTGACAAAGAAATTTGGAGAAGAGGCAGGTGGATGGATCTCTCTGAATGGTCAAAACCTGCTAAGATATTTGTATCTCATGTGAGTGCTCACAAAAGGGTGACTTCAGCAGAGGAGGATTTTAATAATTAAGTGAATGGGATGACTCGTTCTGTGGACACCACTCAGCCTCCTTCTCCAGCCACCCCTGTCATCGTCCAATGGGCCCATGAAAAAAGTGGCCATGGTGGCAGCGTTGGAGGTTACACATGGATTCAGCAACATGGACTTCCACTCACGAAGCCTGACCTGGCTACAGCCACTGCTGAGTGCCCAATTTGCCAGGGGCAGAAACAAACACTGAGCCTTCAATATGGCACCATTCCTTGGGGTGATAAGCCAGCTACTTGGTAGCAGATTGATATATTGATCCTCTTCATGAAAAGGGTGGTGGTTTGTCCTTACCCGAATAGACACTTACTCTGGATATGGGTTTGCCTATCCTGCACACAGTGCTTCTGCCAAGACTACCATCTGTGGACTCAGGGAATGACTTATCCACATCATGGTATTTCACAGAACATTGCCTCTGACCAAGGCACTCACTTTACAGCTAAAGAAGTGTGGCAGTGGGATCACGCTCATGGAATTCACTGGTCTTGTCATGTTCCCCATCATCCTGAAGCAGCTGGATTGATAGTACAGTGGAATTGCCTTTTGAAATCATAATTATAATGCCAACTAGGTGACAATCCTTTGAAGAGCTGGTACAAAGTTCTCAGAAGGCTGCGTATGCTCTGAATCAGTGTCCAATATATGTTACTGTTTTTCCCAGAGCCAGGATTCGTAAGCCCAGGAATCAAGGGGTGGAAATGGAAGTGCCACCACTCACTATCACCCCTAGTGACCCACTAGCAAAATATTTATTTCCTGTTCCCACAACATTACATTCTGCTGGCCTAGAAATCTTAGCTCCAGAGGGAGGAATGCCGCCACCAGGAGACAGAACAATGATTCAGTTAAACTGGAAGTTAAGATTGGCACTTGACCACTATGGGCTCCTCCTGCCTGTAAGTCAACAGACTAAGAAGGGACTTACAGTATTGGCTGGGGTGATTGACCCCAACTATCAAGATGAAATCAGTCTACTACTCCACAGTGGAGGTAAGGAAGAGTATGCATGGAATACTAGAGATGCCTTAGGGAGTCTCTTAGTATTACCATGCCCTATGATTAAGGTCAACGGCAAACTACAACAACCCAATCCAGGCAGGACTGAAAATGGCCCAGATCCTTCAGGAATGAAGGTCTGGGTCACTTCAAGAGACAAAAAAATCAAGACCTGCTGAGGTGCTTGCTGAAGGCAAAGGGAATACAGAATGGACAGTAGAAGATGGTAGTCATCAATACTAGCTATGACCACGTGACCTGTTGCAGAAACAAGGACTATAATTGCCATGAGTATTTCCTCCTTATTTTGTTAAGAACGTGTTTATGCATGTACATTTGTACTCAGAAAACATCTTCATTTTATTTCCTTTCTTTTTTCTTTATCATGTGACATGAGACTTATTGACTTCATACCAGCACTGAAATGTTGTTAACTTTATGTAATAGTATTTGGGTTGGGGATTGGTGCATTTCCGGTTGTATGAAGGATAGCTGTATTAAGTTAGGCATAATTATGACCTTATTATTGTCTTTATTTGAAGTTATATATCTTTCAGGAGATGTGTATGGATTCGGGTTGACAAGAGGTAGATCTGTGATGGTTAACATTGAGTGTCAACTTGTTTGGATTGAAGGATGGAAAGTATTGCTCCTGGGTGTGTCTGTGAGGGTGTTTCCAAAAGAGATTAACATTTGAATCAGTGGACTAGGAGAGGCAGACCCACCCACAATTTGGGTGGGCACCATCTAATCAGCTGCTAGTGTGGCTAGGATAAAAACAGACAGAGGAACGTGGAAAGGCTAGACTAGCCTGAGTCTTCTGACCTCTGTCTTTCTCCTGTGCTGGATGCTTCCTGCCCTTGATCATCATACTCTAAGTCCTTCAGCTTTTGGACTCCTGGACTTATATCAGTGATTTGCCAGTGGCTCTCAGGCCTTTGGCCACAGACTGAAGGCTGCTCTATCAGTTTCCCTCCCTTTGAGGTTTTAGGTTTAGGACTGAGAATGGCTTCTTTGCTCCTCAGCTTGCAGATGGCCTATTGTGGTAATTTACCTTATGATTATGCGAGTCAATTCTCCTAATAAACTCCCATTCATATATTCATTTATCCCATATTAGTTCTGTTTCTTTAGAGAACCCTGGTCAATACAGGTACAAGGTGTCAGTTATATGGGAGGAATAACTTTGTATAATGTATTTTAAAATTGCTGAGAACGTATTTTAAAAGTTCTCACCACAATAAACAATGAGTATTTGAGGTGATGGATATGTCAGCCTAATATTAACATTCCACATTGTATGCATATATCATAACATCACTTTGTCCCCAATATATATAATTTATTAACTTGTAATACAATTTTTCAAAATTCAGCCATAACAAAAAACAAAGAAGTATCAGAGAGAAAGTTAAAGATTTAGAAGATATATGAAGAATAACCAACATATTTCTAGGTGGCATTCTAAAGAAGAAATACAAAACAAAAATTAAGATAGTGTGAGATTGGTGGAGAGACAGACATCTAGAATGACAGAGGAAGTAGAGAACTGAGAAATTGATCCACACAACTATGATCAACTTCTTTTTGACAAATTTTCAAGAGGAAATCAGTGGAGCAAGGATAGTATTTACCCTATATAGTGCCAGAGCAATTGGGCATCCATAGGCAAAAATAAAAACGTCAAAATAATCTATTCACCTTATATCAAATGGATTACATATCTAAATACAAAAGAATCAAACTTTAAAAGAGAGGAAAAAAATCTTTATAACCTAGGTTTTAAGTGAAGTGTTCTTAGACATGATGCCCAAAGCACAATACATTAAAATCTTGATAAATTCGATTTCAAAGAAAAAAAAAAAAAAACTTTAGCTCTGTGAAAGTTTTTGTTAAGAGCATGAAAAGGCAAGCCAAAAAGTAGGACAAAATATTTGCAAATCTTACATACAGAAAAGGACTTACACCTAGAATACAAAAAAAAAAAAACCTCTAAACTCAACCATAAGAAATACACAGTGCAATTAGAAAATGAACAAAGGAATTGAACAGAGACTTCACTGGACACCATACCAAATAAGCGCATGAAAGATGTTCAACATCATTAACCATTAGAGATATAAAAATTAAAGCATTATAAAATTCCATAATATGTCTATTAGAATCCCTAAATTTAAAAAATATATTAACAGTACTAAATTCTGATGCGAATATGTAAAATCTGTCTGTTTCATATACTGATAATGCAGGTATAAAATAGTACAGTAATTCTGGAAATTAGTCTGTCAGGTTTTTAAAAAGTTAAACATATTAGCTTAACATACTAAGGGTCTCTAGAGAAATTATATATAGATAGTCCCCAATTTACAATGATTCAACTTACACTTTTTGATTGTTCTGTGGGATAACAGTCACATGCATTCAGCATACTCCTTGACTTAGGATGGGGTGATATCTGGGAAATCAAATAAGTTGAGGAGGGCATGCGTACGTGTGTGTGTGTGTGTGTGTGTGTCTATAGAACACACAGTATATACAAAGAGATTTAGTATAAGGATTTGACCCACACAACGATGTGGGCAGACAACTCTCAAGATCTTCAGGGAGTCAACAAGCAGAAAAACTAGGAAAGCCAATGGTGCAGTTCTAGTCTGTAGACTGGCAGGCTCAAGACCCAGGAAGAGCTGACATTTCAGTTTGTGTTTGAAGGCAGGAATATGACATCCCAGTTGAAAGGCAGTCAGGCAGGAAGAGAGTGACTCAAGAGAAAATCAGCCTTTTTGTTCTATTCAAGCCTTCAGCTGATTGGAGAAGGCCCATATACACAGGGAAGGCAATCTGTTTTACCCTGTCTACAAATTTAGATGTTAACCTCATCCAAGACGCCCTCACAGAAACACCCAGAATAATGTTTGAGCAAATATTGGGCACGCTGTGGCAAATGGACACATAAAACAAATCATCACACCATACAATCCAGGACTTATGCTCCCTAAACACTTATGCTAGAGAAATGAAAACTTCTCATACAAATATCTGTATGTAAATTGCAGTTTCATTTATAATAGTCCCAAACTGGGACCAACCTATATGTCCTTCAGTGGGTGAAGGAAAATAGAAAAATTGGTAACTCTATTTAATGGAATACAGCAATAAAAAGGAATTATTAATACACAGAACAACATGCACGAGTTGCAAGATCATAATGCTGTATGAAAAAGGCAGTCTCAAGACTTACTTACTGTGATTCAATTTAAATAATATTCATGCACTGATAAAACTGTAAAGATGGAGAACAAATCAGTAGTTTTCAGATTGGATTAACTGAAGAGAAGTCCATGTTTCTGAGTCCATGTGCTACCCCATTCTTGCTGGCGTGGCTACTTTGTGCACAAGGTTGTTAGTCAGGAAAAGACATTCCTGTCAAAATAGGCTTTCTGTCACCCACAAAATGGGTTATATTATATAGTTTACCATTAAGATTAAGATCCTCCTCTGTTGAGATTTATCTTTGATGAGTATTCACACGAAACATACAATTTTACATACATTCTTTGCCCATTTAGAGCAAAATATCTACATGCTTTTTTTCTGCCAAAACTTCATGTTCACCAATCTTCTAATTGGTTCCTGAATACCATTCATATAATTATTTTTTGTGTACATTTAGTAAAGATTCATATCTCTATTTTTCCCTCCAGCCAAGAATAAACAACTTGGTGTGCTTTTCAAAGTTCTACCTAGTGGGATATTTTCCTACACCACTGTCCTTCAGGAAGACTGCAGAGAGAAATTATAGTTCTGCAGCTGAACCACCTGTTAACCTGCCCCATGTAGAGATTGAGAGATAAGAGACAATGGAGCCAGAATGTAAGATTATGCACATTTGTGCCTCTTGCTCATGCAATTTCCTAGTGCCTTCCAGAGGCGCTCAAGCCTGGTCTTGTATATATGCCACTTCCAATTAGTAATGGAAGGTTGCTATGCATGCCCAATTTACGGCTAGCTTATAATGGGATAAGTTAGTGAACAATGATTAAGCATTCAGCCTCTACTGAGGCGTGCAGGTGTTTCCCAAGAAGAAAACAGTTATCTGTGGAGGATAGCATAATTTGTCCAAAAGCCTATAGGTCTGGGCTGTGATTCACTTTTAGAGGCATGCTAACTGATGGTTCTATACTGCATTTCTACATGTCATGAGCATTTCAAGCCCCATTGTATTTTATTGGGATACCTGTCCCAAGAGGCAAAGCAGCTCTTACAGAAACCTGGACCTGTTTCAGAGTCTTTACTTATTCAAGACACAAGATACTACTCAAAACTCTGTTTTTCAGTTACTTGGTAGAAGTCAGAGTAGCTCCCCTAAATGAGGTATGTGTTGCCTCCAAAAGCCCAAGAGGTCTACTAGGCATTGCATCTTTTTTTAGAAGTAGGATGGACCAAATGTACCAACTTTTCTTCACCTTGAAAGGGATATCTCAACATAACACTAACCACTGTAACTTTAGAAATTTTATGGAGGTAATTGCCCCCAAAATGTTGTGAGATTTTTTACTCTTAGATGAGCTTGTGTTTTACCAAGATAGAGTAGTTGACACTTCCTGATCACCAGCTCTAATAAGCAGCATATCATCAATGTAATAGACCACCATAGTTTCCTGTGAAAAAAAAAAAATCAATCAAATTCACTGCAGCCTACATTTTGACATAGGGCTAGAAAGTTCATATAGCCCTGAGATAAGACATTTGTGGTGCCAAGTTGGTTCTGCCAGCTAAAAGCAAATGGCTTCTGACAGTCTTTACCACTGGGTAAAAACAAAGATGCATTTGCCAGATATCAAATTTGTGTATTTATACCAGGATACATGTTGATTTACTATAGAAAAAGAAATCTGAATGAGCAACTTCCATTGGAATTATCATCTTATTAAGCTTATGATAATCCACTATTTATAAGCTCCACCTGTTTTCTGGATGGCACATCCAAAATTTGCAGGGTAGGTCAGCAGGCTGGAGAGGCAGGGAAGATTTGTAGTTTGAATTCTAAAGGCAGTCTACTGGCAGAATTCCTTCTTGCTTGAGGAGGTCAGTCTTTGTTCCATTAAAGCCTTCAACTGATTGAATAAGATCTACCCACATTATGGAAGGTAATCTGCTTTACTGGAGGTCTGTCGATTTAAATATTAATTTCATCCAAAAACACCTTCACAGAAGTACCCAGAATAATGTGTGGACAAATATTTATTTGGTCACTGTGGCACAGCCAAGTTGATACACAGAATTAACCATCACAGTTAGTTCTACTGGCTTCCACCTGGCCTTGCCTGACATAATAGCTCATTCTACGACTGTCAAAATGTCTAATGTAAGAATTTTGCCAATTGCTGAGTATATCACTTAAAATTATTCCTGCTAGAACCTTGGGAATAACCATAGGGTAAGTTCAGGGACACAGTGAGTGCACTGAGAGACAAATCTAAGACAAAACTCCACTGACCACCTGTTCTTCATAAGTCCCTACTCTCTCTGGTAGACCCAGAGAGAGTTTTATTCACTAAGAATTTGTATTGGCACAAAGTCATTGTCCACTAATCACTAAACACTCTGATTATCAGCCTTTCACTAAGTATACACATTTACATGTATAACTATCTAGGAAATTGTCACAGGTACATTTAGGAAGGCTAGCAGGAAGATCAACAGTATAAATTAAGGATCTTTACTCAGTAGAGATGACTCAGACTTTCTCTGTTAAACGGTCTTTGGTTTTATGAATTGGTTGAAGTCTGTAAATTGGTTGAAAAGCCTCAATTTTATATTTTAATGACTTAAGTCTAACTTCTGTTAATTCTTTCCACTTACACAGAGCAAGTTAAGTTTTAGAACACTGCCCATCTATTTCAGTTCTTGGAACATCATCATCAATCAACCAATGCTAAAGATCATTGTCATTTATAATATTTTGTGTATTGCTTCAAATCTATTACAGTATTCACTCCCACCTTGTCTCTGGTGATAAAGTGCTACCACTTGCAGAGATACTATCATGCACACAGAATTTAGTAAACTCAGTTTGATATAATAATAATAATGATAATTCTCACTGTAATTTTCAGACTAGAGAGAAATGCCATCTGACACCAAACACACATACACTATTAATAAATAGAGAATATCTCTTTTTCTCCGAGACACATGAGATAATGTCCTCAAGGACCATTGAAATTGATCTTATTTTGGTAGTAAAGAATCTCGAAAAGTTTGATAAATCAGGAATAATACAAATATTCTCTGTTCAGAACACAATGAAATCAGAAATTATAAACACAAGCCAAAAACCAAAAGATCCTTACATCGGAAATATCAAAACTATATTAAACAACTCTTGGATGAAAATAGAAATTCAAACTTAAAGCATTTTAAAAATATAATTGTAATGAAAATACTTCATATCAGTGATCAAATGTTCTTAGTGACTTTACTTATTATTTAAGCCATTTATTGAGTATTTACTATGGATAGATATTATACTAGGCGCTCTACCTACACACCTCATTTCATCCTTGCAGCAATTCCATGAAGTATGATTATTCTCATTTTACAGATAAAGAAAATAAAACCCAGAATAATTCATCCGAGATCTATGGCTAATAGATACGAGAGCCAGTGTTTCAGAGGAGATTCATATGATTCCCTGCTATCTTTATTCAGTTTTATTCTCAGATAACATTTGGGTCCCTGGCAGTGCCTGAAAGCATTCTTACAGTATGATTTTCATAATTATGTTTGAAAAATGTTAAAGATGTCTGAGGAATATATTTTTCTATTGCCTATCCTAATATTTTATCCTATACTGCTAATCTCTTTAAGCCTGAGTACATGAAAACTCAGTACATAGAGATGAATCTCTAAAACAGCTAAACAAGTTCATAAAACTAAAAATCCTTCATGAAAAATAAAGAATTAAAAATCCCTAGGTGCCAAGGAGTACAAGTGGCAGCCAAAATTTACTTTCATACCACCTATCTGAATTTCTTTAATTTTCAATTTAAAAAAATCCACAGAAACCATACAAATTAAGTTCTAAATATTAAATTGACCCTTTATACTAATATGCATATGATTTTCCAAATTCTCCTAAATGTGAAGAGTTTCCAGCTGGTATGTCAACAGACTCACATCTGGTTGTTTTGTACAATATGAGTCTGATAGCCTCTCTATTCCTAACGTACTAATGTTCCAGCCTGAACACAATGAACTGTAAGTAGGTCATGTGTCAACCATGCATTACCACAGTACTATAGGAATGTGATTGTGGCACCCAAAGTCTGTTATTATGGAGAAGTACTGACATTTAATGTATTCAGTTTATAATATTTCAAAGTCAATTGCAAAACTTATGCTGAAATATGTAGAAGAGTTCATGGGAAATAGGAGTAGGAAATGTCCAAATGGATTTAGTCATTTCTTTCACATATTCATAGACACACCATCTTATTGCACCTCTTTAATATCATTATGGCCAGATCTCTCAATCATGCTTCTGGTAGTTCAAGTAAAATTTTTTTTTTTTTTTTTTGGTGGTTTGATCATCCTCATAGTAGAGGCTTTTAGAAGCTTGCCTCTCAATAAAATAATAGAAACAGACATTTAGGAAAAAAAGATCAAGAACTTGCCTATAAATATCCATACAATTATAAAGTTAATGTAACTAAGGCCCAGTGACTTTGAGGTAATGAATCAATGTTTAGTTGAAGAACTACGGCAAAAAAAAAATATATATATATATCTGTTACACCATGAACTGACTGTATGACCATGGGGCAACCATTACTTACTCAAAGTCTACTGTTTCTACACTATTATATGGAGAACAAAAAAGCATGTATATGTTCCTTAAAGTTTGACTGGGTTCTAAAATTCTGTAATATATTTTTCTTGACAATATGAAAAACTAGCATGGCTTACTGATTCCTTCCCCAAAATCAACATTGGAGAAATTAGAGTCCAAAAGGAAATATAAATTCAGAGAACTAGAAAGAGAAAGAGTGACAGAGACTGATAAACACCAGTGGAGGAAAAAAATGTTCTTGAACAGCTTTGCAGAGAGTGAAGAAAGGAGATGGTTCACTAGTTGCAACTTTGAAGATAAGGCCATCAGAGGAGTTGAAAAATAGATTAGATAAAAGTAACTGAAGTTCTCTTCCTGTTTCTCCCCTGCATTACTTTGAGACAATTACTACCTAAAATATCACCACAGGCATTACTAGCAGTAACTCTAAATGCTGGATGGAGGTTTACACAGAGGTCCATTTAAGGCAAACAAAAGTTCTGATGGGAAAAGGGAAGACCTGCCAGCTGCCAGTCAGGTAATTGCTCATCAATTCTCATCACTTCAAACCAAAGAATAACAAATTAAGAAGATATCGTGCCTCAAGTGCTGCCTCTATCTTAGTGTTTAAAGGTAAAACCGCAGACAGAAGAATTACCTGGCAGAGTGGAAAAAAATGGGAGCCACTAACAGTAGTTTTGTAGGTTTGGAACTGTCTATTGTAGAGCAAATAACCTCACTCTCCTTAAAGTCATTAGGACTCATACTAGATGGGAGCCAGGTCTTTGACTCTTTCATAATTCACATTACCAGAAGGAATAGCAGATATACCTGAAGAAAAATAACCACACAATTGAGGAGTACACCACTGTAAAAGGAAAACAACTCTGAAAATTTTGAAATTTGAAAAATTCACCATGAGATAGAATTATTAGAAGAGAGAGATCAGGGATTGAAATAAAAATAATGAATATATGTAAGAAGACATGGAAAGATATTAATATATAAAAAGATTGAGATCACCAAAAATCAAGAATTATTGAGTATGGATATAGTCTGACTGTGTTCCCACCCAAATATCACCTTGAATCGTAGCTCCCATAATTCTCACATATTGTGGGAGGGACTCAGTGGGAGATAACTGAATCATGGGGGTGGTTCCTCCATACTGTTCTCATGGTAGTGAATAAGTCTGATGAGATCTGATGGTTTCATAAGGTGTTTCCCCTTTTGCTTGACTCTCATTATCTCTTGCCTGCTGCCATGTAAAATGTGCCCTTCACCTTCCACCATGATTGTGAGGCCTCCCCAGCTATGTGGAACTGTGAGTCTATTAAACCTCTTTTTCTTTATAATTTATCCATTCTTGGGTATGTCTTTATCAGTGTGAAAATGAACTAACACAGGTATAAAAATAATAGTTGGATGAAGAGAACATTATAGATGAAAGCAAATGGTATGATAGATACAGCTAAAGAAAGAAATTAGCTGGATGATTATATAGAGAAACTTCCCTAGAAGAAGCGGAAGGAGAATATCAAAGCAAAATTATGCTGGTAAAAAAAAAATAAAAAATAAAAAACCCCTTTTAACATGCAGACAGTTTGTCAGTTTATATACACAATGAAAGCAAGAATGCAAGAATAGCCATATTCCCAGCTCCCTGAATTATTTACCTCATAGGATGCTACCAAATCAAAAGGGCTGTATGACTGAAACACTAATGATGGGACACACTCTTGCCAAGGAGCCAATGCCATGCTGCAACTAATCAGTCTGACAGAACTGTATATATTTTAGGATGAGTGAGGCAGATATTCTCACAGCTCATCAGAACCAAAAAGGTAAGGAGAAACTGTCTCATCTACCAAGGCTGCTTCTTGGTAGATAGAGAGATGAATAAAAAAAGGTCCTGTCGATGTTCTTTGCAAGTCTCTCTTTTTCTCATGTTCCAGGAGGATTACAGAACAATCTGCCAGGACTCAGATCAGCTGTGGTTTCCTACGTGGCCTACATAGACATGTGCAAGGTTGTTAAGGGTACCATGGTGGAATCATTTCCCTAGAGAGAAATAGCATATATAAAAGAAAACAAAGCTAAGAAGCATGCATGATAGAAATGGAAATGCAATTTTGGATAATAGGAGATTAAAAGAGGGGGGTGAAGAGGAATTGAAAAATTAAAGAAATAATAGAGATAAATTTTACAGAATTAAAAAATGATAAAGGAACTCAGATATATTGGGATATAATCATATGCCAATAATGAAAGAAAATGGAAAAACCACTGTGAACATGAGGATAAGAATATTAAGAATATCAAAGACAAATGGAAGATAATAAAAAATCTCTGAAGAGAACAAAATAATCAACAATCAAAAAGTTAGGCTTACATTGACTTTTCAATAAAAACCTGAATGTATTAAGATGACAAAGTAATTTTTTAAAAGAATTAAAGGAAAACAATATTTAAGTTAGAATTTTATATCAAGGGGGATGGTTAATTTTATGTGTCAATTTGGCCATGGAGTGCCAGATTAAACATTATTTCTGTAGGGTGTTTGCAGATGAGGTAAACATTTTAAAGTGTGGATTCAGTAAAATGCTCTGCCCATTGTAGGTAGGCCTCATTATATCCATTGAAGGTCTGAATAGAACAAAAGATGGAGGAAATAATTCATCTCTTTTTTCCTGCCTCACTACTTGAACTGGGGTATTCCATATCATTTTCTCCTGCTCTCAGATCTGGATTTACACTGTTGACTCCCCTGGTTCTCAGACTTTCAGACTCAGACTGAATTATGCCACTGGCTTTCCTGAGTTTACCAAATGTAGATTATGGGACTTTTCAGCCTCCACAATTGCATGAGCCAATTCCTTATAGTAACTCTCCTTTAATAGATAGGTGATAGGTACATAGGTAGGTAGGTAGACAGACAGACAAAGACAGACTATTGGCTCTGTTTCTCTGGAGAACCTTGACTAATATATCAAGTCATTTTGACAGTCTGATATAAGGGAATAATGATATCCTTAGAAAATTCTGTCTTTAGATAGGATGCACCAGTTTTTGGCAAGCTAATTCTTCTGTTACAGCAAAGAGAAAAAAGCCAGAAAATTTACCAAACTTATATTTTAAAGAAATCAACAGGTACAGAAACAAAGACTAGACATAGTAAAACTTCATAAAGGATAGAGCTGTGTTCTGAAGTAAGCTAGTGTTTGCCAGCTGTATTTTTCCTTGAAGGCATTTGATATGCTGGACTAAAGCGCATTTCTCTTTTCTCCACCTTTCCTTTTCTATTCAGGCCTTTATGGATTGGCTGATGCCCACCACATTGGGTGAGGAACAATGCACTGGGGCAGAAATCTTCTATTGGGGCACAATAAAAATCAGCAAAGAATTCACTTGAAGATAGAGTGACAAATTAGGAAACAGAGGGGCCTCAAACACACAATCAGAGCATGCGCGCGCGCGCGCGCACACACACACACACACACACACACACACACACACCCCATTTGCTAATTTACAGTGCTACATGTGAAGCTGGAAATCTATGCCAAAAATTTCTAAAAGCTTGACTAAGATCTTACGGTACTTGGGAAGCAAAACTCTCTGGCTAGAGGGGCCCTGTCTCAGACACTTGACCATTATCCTCTTCAGCACACATGGCAAATTTTGAAGCTACATGAGGCAGAAGATTAAAGAAATAAGCTGAAAACCCCATATGTGAAAAAATGAATCATCCACAATCTTTCGGAGATGCAGAGTCATTGTCTCTTCATCTTAACAGGTTCTTGGTAGCCGACGAAAGCCACAATTTAGGAATGAATATAATCCAAAGACAGATTGAGTCGAATTAAAATTCCATTTCAACCCTAGGGCATCTCAATTGCTGATTTTTACCCCTTTGATCTATTAAGTATCAAAAAAGAGAAAAATTATCTGGTAGGAGATACAATCACCATGATTTCCTACAGCTCTTTGATAGAAAATACTTATTGTATGAAAAAATCACACTTGTGTAGAGAGTCATATGATTGATAGTTAAGAGACAAAATAAATATTAAAGATAAACCAAAATAATTCATATACTCAGGTAGACCTGAGTTGCACTTGAAGAATAACTGAACTACAAATGAAGAAGAGGAAATGCATATTCTTTCATACAGTAAGTACAGTCAGCATGTAATTTGAAGACTTACTGAATGTGGAAGCAGAGAAATTGGATAGGGTCAAATTATTGAAAAATGTTAAACTTGAATGATAAGAAAAATAATAATATAATTTGACCAAATCAAATAATCTTAGTACAAGAATTAGGAGTAAAATATGATTTCACTTTGAGACATGTTTAATTTTAAGCGATGGCAATGAATATATTTAGAAGACTGAAGAAAGATGTTAATGGAATACAAGGATAAGGGCAGGGCTGAAGTGATCAATTTGTGACATTGTAAGTCACATCCTTCTTTCTGAAAGTGACTAATTCAAACCAACTATTTTAGAAATTCATGTTCTCCTGGAAGCAATATTTCTTGCTATTTTAAACGTATTCACAGCCTCAAATAAGTCTGAAAAAATGCATTTTAGTTGGTCCCGTCTTGCAATCCAATTCAACAATTTCTTTGCAGGATAGGAGAAAGAAGGCTTATTTAAAAATAACTGATATTCTGAAATTCAGATTTTGGAATGAGTCACTAATGTATGAGTCACTATGGTTGATTAAATATAGATTAGAATTAGTGGTTATTCATTCTGTAGAGGATGAATATCAAATGTACCCTTATTCAAAAGATACTAAAATTTTAGGCAAAATGAATATTTAAATACTTCTGGATATTGATGACCCTATCACTTAGCAAAGAAGAAATAAAAAATGTACTATTTTGAATCTACTTTTGCTGTTCTTCAGGTGCTTAAAATTAATGACTCTAAAGAGTTTTTCAAATAAATTGTTTTATTCTATGTGAAATGAAATCTATTGAAACCCAATTTAGGCAGCAAGATGTAGTCATCTAGGTAGCTTTATTTTTTATGATGCTTTTATCTAGGTAATACTGAGAGAAATTACCTTTGAAATTTTCAAGGAATACATTTGCAGCAATAATAAAGAAAAAATAACAGTATTATGTTGATATTTTAAAGAAACATGTAAAAGTATTATGTGTAATAAAATAGAACACTTTCTACTACTGGTGTTCACATTCTATGAAAAATACATACATAGAAATTATTCACAGAAATTCTAAGTAGTATTTAATAACTTTGGATAACCTAAAATTTAGATCATGTGGAATATAACAAATTAAAATGTATAAAACCAATACAATATTTTCTTTATTACCATTTTCTTTCAAGGAAACGAATGTCACTTTACTCATTATCTTTCCCTTGAGGATCTTACTAATCATAACAGTGGTTGGTCCAATGAAAACTCATAGTCACTAGACTGAAATGGATGAAGACAGTCCACAGTTGCATGGGGACATTTCTACATATATATGTATTTTTTTTTTTTGGCCTTGAAAAAAAAAGGATTATATCAAGCAGGATAATGCTAGACTAGCAGCAGCAGAAAACTTCATAAATAGTGACTTATACTTTAATAGCTTATTTTGGCTCATATGGAAACAAAAAGTTAGGAGGTCAATACTATAGAGTGATAAAGCTGCACAAGGACATTTATCTTCCTGACCTGCTGCTCTTAACTTTTAATGGTCACTTGATGGCTGCTGCATTACTAGGCACCAAATTACTGTTTCAGACTTGAATAGAGGAAAAAAAACAAGATCAGTGGGTAGAGGACATAAATCTTGCTCTGGTCTTGGGAAATAATTAGCCATAGACTGAGCACTCCTCTGGTTCAAAACAAAAACAAAAACTTATTCAAAGCAGGATGCAAAAGATCAAACTGCTTACAAAAAATACAAATAACTGCTTCCAAATGACTGCATCTGAGGATGAAGCTCAAGAATACTTATGGGAATACAAAAATATCCAGCCCTCAACAGGTCATATTCAAAATGTTTAGCAACCAATCAACATCTACCAAGCATTCAAAAAAGCAGGAAAATACTACTCATAACAAGAGGAAAAGTCAGTCAACTGAAACTGACCTAGAAATGACATGGTTTTTAGTTTTAGGAATCAAGAACATTAAACATTAATAAAACCATGTGCCCATAAAAGATATTAACAAAAAAGACCCGAATCAAACTTCCACAGAAGAACATTACAATGCGTGAGATAACATACACTGAATGAGATTAATGGCAGATTAAACATTAGAGAAAAAATATTAATGAATTTGAAAATAGCAATAGGAGCTATCCTACATAAAGAACAAAAATAGAATTTAAAATATGTGAGAAGGAACAGAGAGCTGTGGCACAATTAAAAGAAGCTTTATAGGCATGTAACTGGAGTCCCTAAAAGGAGAGAAGTTGCAGAGAAATGCAGAAAAAAAAATGAGGAAATAATGTCTGGGTTTTTTTTTTTCCAAATTTAATAAAAACAATAAACCCACAAATCCAAGAAGCTCAACAAAATTCAACCACGAGAAAAGTACAGCAAGATATCTTATGATCAAAATCAGCTTAAAAGAGAAAAATCTTAAAAGCAACCAGAGAGGTTACATACAGCAGTACAAAGGTAAAGATGACAGCAGATTTCTTAACAGAAACAATGTAAGTGATAAGACAGCAGAGGACCATCTTTACAGTACTGAAAGAAATAAATGATAATCTAGAATTCTAAACCAAGCAAAAACATGCTTTTTAAATGAGGGTAACATAAAGACTTTTTCAAATACACAAATTCTAAAAGAATCCAACAAGCAGAAAGAAAATTATAACAGATAGAGGAACAGAACTAAGGAAAGAAGACAAGAGTACTGAAGATATAATTACACAGGTAAAAATATTTCTCACATCATTTAAATATCTTTAAAATATAACTATATAAACAAAAAGAAAAAGAATGCCATGTGGAGTTGTAAAAGTATGACAATCGCAAAAAAAGGTTGTAGTGGAGGAATAGAAATACACTATTATAAGATTCTTATACTGTACATGAAATTGTATAATATAATATCACCTGAAGGTATGCTGCGACAACTTAAAAGATATATAATTAGGTTGGGCATGGTGGCTCACACCTGTAATACCAGCATGTTGGTGAAATAATTGCATGAGGCCAGGGTTGTTCAAGAATATCTTGGGTGACATAGTGAGATCCTGTCTCTACAAAAAATTTTTTAAAAAATAGTAAGGAATGAATGTGTGCACCTGTAGTCCTAGCTACTGAGAGGGCTGAGGTGGGAGGATCCCTTGAGCCCAGGAATTTGAGATTATAGTGAGCTATGATTGTGCCACTACACTCCAGTTTGGGTGCCAAAACAAGACTCTAAAAATAAATAAATAAATAATTTAAACCATGATATAGCAACTAAAACATTATTGCTATAAAAAACCAGTAAAAGACATAAAATATTCAAATGATCCAAAAGAAGGCAGAAAAAGAAAAAGGAAAAAAAAAATAGAAAACAAGATGTAAGATAGTAGACAAATTATGCCATATATGCAACAACATCAAATGGAAATGATATAAATACCTCCATCAAAAGGCAAAGACTATCAGATCAGATTGATGAAAAAGAAAGACCCAACTACTACATGCTGCTGTGTCAGTCAGAGTTCAGCTATATGCAGTGGGAATATGATATATTCATACACACAAAATATACACATTAACATGTATATATAATTATTTAAACCCTCTCTATATATCTATGCACACATATACACATATGCACATTCACATATATATCTACATACACAAATAGCAAGAGAAAAAAAGAGAGAGAGAGATCTTTAATAATTACTTTACACAGTTATAGGGACTGGCTAAGCAAGTCCAAAATCTATAGGGCAGGAACAAATTCTATAGGGCAGGAAAGCAACTGCACAATCAATATGAAACTCCATGGGCACAAACCAAAACTAACGATCACAGGCAGAATTTGTTTTTCTAGGGGAAGCCTCATTGCTGTTTTTAAGGCCTTTCAAGTCTGAATCAGGCCTACTCAGATAATCAAGGATTTCCTTCCTTAAAGTAAACTGCTTAGGAACTTTAACTACATATGCAATGTCTCTCCACAGCAAAACCCTTTAGTGTTTGATTGACTTGGAACTCTAGTTATGTTGACAATTTGTGGAATAAAGCTAAATCTTATGGAGAAATGTATAAAAAAACCTCAAGTCAATTATCTCAGCTTCTGGTTTAAGAAACCAGAAAAACAAGAACAAATTAGTAAATAAATAGAAGAAATAGTAAAGATCAGAATAGAAATCAATGAATGGAAGATAGGAAAACAATTGGGAAAAATCAACGAAACCAAAGGTGGATAGATTTAAAAGATTATTAAATAATAAATCAATCCAATAATATTGATCACGAAAAAGAGAAGACACAAGTTAATATCAGGAACATATGATGATATCACCACAGGTTCTGTGGATGTTAGAATAATAATAAAGAAAAAGCACGCCAAACTATGCCAATTAATTTGACAATTTAGGCAAAATAGATATTTATTGAAAGAAGTAAAGTAGCAAAGCTAAGGCAAAAAGAGATGACTAGAATACTTATCTATTAAAGAAATTAAATGTGTAGTGTGAGGCCTCCCCCAAAAGAAAACACAAAAAGCAGATAGTTTCACTCATAAAGTCTATTTATAGTTAAGGAAAAAAATAATACCTATCTACACAAATTTTCTCAAATAGACCCACACAAAATATTGAAATGGGAGAATAATTCTCAATTTATTCTACAAGGCCAGAGTTCCCTAATACCAAAACGAGACACAAATATTACAGAAAAAGAAAACTACAGGTAACGAGCCCTCACAAACCTAAATTTAAAACATTTAAATAAAATTTTAAAAATTGAACTTATCAAAACTTAAAAAGGACAATGCATCATATCCAAATGTGGTTTATCCCAGAAATGCAGGGTTGCCTTAAAATTCAAAAAGTCACCAGATTTACAAAACAAACAAAACCTGAACATCTATGTCAAATAAGAAGTCTCAGTAATATAAGAATAAAAGGAAACTTTCCTAACTTAATATAAGGTATCTACTAAAAACCTCCAGCTAATCAAACCTAATAGCAAAAACCAGAAAGCTTTCCCCTGAAATCAAGCATAAGACAAGGAAGTCTGCTGTTATCACCTCTTTTCAAAACTTTTAGCCCATGGAAGAGTGGTAAAAATAAATAAGACATCCAAATTTGAAAAAAAAGAAGAAAAAGTACTTTTATTCACAATTGATATGAATTTTTCTGTAAAAAATCCAATGTAATATACAAAAGAGCTACTAAAAATAATTCAATTTTAAAAAGATTTCAGAATGCAAGATCAATATGAAAAATATCAGTTGCATATACAAGCAGTGTGCAATAGAAATTAAAATTAAAAGCAATATTATTTATAATAGCAAAAAACAACATAAATATAGAAGATGTGAAAGAGTTGAATACTATAAATTATTAAATATAAGTAAGAGAAATTAAAGGAAATGAAGATAAATGCCATGTTTGTAGTTTGAAAGACACAATACCATTAAGATATCAACTTTCCCCGAGTCGATCAATTAGTT
Source organism: Mandrillus leucophaeus (assembly GCF_000951045.1). Lineage (NCBI taxonomy): Eukaryota > Metazoa > Chordata > Mammalia > Primates > Cercopithecidae > Mandrillus > Mandrillus leucophaeus. The sequence goes on from NW_012103832.1 coordinate 2,725,503, forward strand.
CTCAACACATACAACCAAAATAAAAATCTTATTTCTAGAAATTGATCAAATTATTAAAAAGCCATAAAATAAGATTTATGGAATACAAAAGACTAAATTTGGCAAAAGAAATATGAAAACAAGAACAAAACTGAAAGACCAATACTACATGTTTTTATTACAAAGCTGTAATAATCAAGATACTGTGTTATTGACAGGAATATAAACAAATCAGTGGTACATGATAGAGAGTGGAGAAATAGACCCAAATGTATATGGAAAACTAATTTTTGCAAATATACAAAGGCAATTAGTGGTGAATGAAGAGTCTTTTAAATAAACAGTACTAGCATAATTGATAGATACCCATTTGCTAATAAAGAACCCCAATTATCAAATACAAAAGTAAATCAAAATGGATCATGCTTCTAAATAAAAAATCTAAAACCAAAAGTTTCTAGGAAAAATGCTGGAAAAAACCTTTGCAGTATTGGGTTATGTTGATATTCCTTAAATAAAAAATAATAGAAACATAATCCATATGAGAATAAATTGATAAATTGGAATTCATCAAAACTTAAAAATTCTGGTTTTCAAAAGATACTATTAAGATACTGAAAAAAAGTCATACACTTGGAGAAAATATTTGCACAAAACATTTTAAAAAAAGATAAACAACATGTATCCAGAATATATAAAAAACTGATTCAGTAGAAAGTGTAGGGAGACCCCCTGAAACTATTGCTATGGAATAAAAGATGAAATGCTCCTGATTATTGTAAATGGAAAATTGCATGCAGGATTGTGTAAAGACAATGCCAGGTTGGACTGCCAGAATGAGCCAACAGCACGTGATGTGCTTCCCCTTGCAGAGAGCCTATGAATGGATGTGCAGTCAGGGAGGTTTCACATCACCAAGATTCCTATTCCAGAAAAGCAGATGTTCATAGCTCTGGGAATGGAAAGCGACCCTCGTGGAGAGCTATAAAGAGAAGCATGGGGGGCGCCTGTCCATATGGATAAGATAGGGCTATAAACGCCCTCATCTTGCCGCGGCTCTTCTAGGCCTCTTTACAGTTAAGGCATACTCCCTTCTGAGAAATTCTGGTCTAACCGGTTGTCTAACTTCACGTCCTGTTTCTATGAATTGTTTGTAACCAGCTTTTGCTGTAACTGTTACTGCTGATTAATATCTTGCTAATCATAGGGTATGGAAAGACTGTGTTCCTGTTTTAAGGCTCTGTTAGAAATTACTGATGCACACGCTATATTGTAAACTCTTATCTCTGTATACTGTACTTCTGCATACAGATGTTATGTTAAAGAATTACTTCGTCCCCATGTGACATCTTACCTCATAATCAAATGACCCTAAATCCCTCACTAACCTACCCCCGCCCTCACTAACCTTAATGATAAATGCTGGCATATCCAGTGCATTGCTGGCACCGTGGGACCAGAAGGTGGTGATCCCCCTGGACCCAGCTTTCACTATCTTGTGTGTGTCTATTATTTCTCGACCTGCCGATTTACCTGGGAACAAAGAGAGAGTCCCGTTGCATTGCGGGCTGCTGGCCAGATCCCACAATAAGAAAGCAATTCGATTTTAAAATTATGTTTTAAAAGAGAAAAAAAAAACACTTCACAAAAGACAATATATGGATATAAAATAAGCACATGAAATGGTGCTCAACCTCATTATAAACTAGGTACATGTAAATTAAAACCATATTGTGATATCATTACATACATATTAGAATGGCTACATTCTAATTAAAAAGAAAATTCACACCAAATGTTGGTGAGAATTAGAAGACATAATATTATTATATAGTGCTTGTGGGAATGTACAATAGTATAACCACTTTGGAAAAGGGCTTGTAACTTGTAAAAAGGAAATAATCTTTTAGCTTCCTAAAAAGTTAAATATATACTCGCATATGATCCACCCATTCAATTCTAAGAGAATTGAAAGTATATGTTCACACAAATACTTGTACATGAATGCTCATAACAGCTCTGTTTGCAATAGCAAACCTAAATCTGGAAACAACCCAAATCTCCATCAAAAAGTAAACAGAAAAACACACTGGACTCATACAGTGGAATACCATTCAGCAATTAAAAGAAAGTGTTAATACAACAACATGGATGAATCTCAAAACAGTTATTCTGAGTGAAAGAAACCAGATGAAAATAGTATGTACCATATGATTTTATTTATATAAAATTCTGGAAAATGCAAATTAATCAACACAGAAAGTTTGTCAGTGGTTGCCTGGAGTCAGGGGCAGGAATGCCTAGGCAGGAGAGATTGCTAAGGGTCAGCAAGAAACTTCTGGGGGTAATTAACGTGTTCCTTATTTGGTTATGGTGACAGTTCTGTGGTGTACCACATACATTATAACCTACTAAACTGTGTACTTTATATATTTGCAGTTTATTGTATTTCAATTACACCTTAAACTTTTTTTAAAACAGAGAAAGAAAGAAAGAAAGAAAGAAAGAAAGAAAGAGAAAGAAAGAGAAAGAAAGAAAGAAAGAAAAGAAAGGAAGGAAGGAAGGAAAGAAAGAAAGGAAGAAAGAAAGAGAAAGAAAGAAACTCAATTGACACCATCAGTGGAAGCAAAGAAAACTAATTTAACAGTAGGTAGGATGTACTTAAGCTCCCTAGGATGTGCACCTAAGGTTGAAATACCTAAAATAAAGATCTCGTATCCCAGTTAGTACATGGATAACAGAAGGAACTGAGCATTTATTGATTCAACCATACAGTAGGCCAGATAAACCAAAAATAACATTGAAGATACAGAGGTATCCATTTTTCTTCCCAAAGCTAGTCCATCTACTTATGCTGTGCTTTCTTTCCCCTTTGTCTTCAGCAAACTTGCTTACCCTTTGCTGTTGCACATCTTCACATATTTGGCTATTTTGCTGTTATATGTTTAATACATATCTTACAGAATAAAACCAAAGATAAAAAAATAACAACACATAAAGATCCCCTTATCCTTTATCTTCTGGCAATCACACTCTCCTTTGCTTGTAACTACTGGAAAGAGATATTTACAATTACTTCCTTTATTTGTTCCCCTTCCATTTATTTACCCATTTATGTTAATCAGACTTTTGCTCCCACTCCACATTCCACAGACATGACTGAGGCTCAGGTCAAAAAGGCCTGGTTTGTTATGAAAATCATTGGGAAGTGTTGTCTATCTTGACCTTTCCATGGTATTTAACTCTATCAACCACATCTCTTCTAAAAAAAAAAGTCTCCTTTCTAAACTCATAATACTCATCTAGTTTTTGTCCAAAGTATGTGGTCGTGACTACTCAGTGTCCTTTTAGAGCCCATCTTCAGCTTTGTCATAGAACACCCCCAAATGTCTTTCCATTCTGTTTTTTAAACTTCACCCATATGTTGATATGCCTATTCCAGATCATTTATCTTGGTGGTACTTAACAGCTCAAATAAAACTCTTCATTTCCCTATTCTAACCTTGACTTTCCCTAGTTCAGTACATAGCAATACCAACCGCCCAGTTGCTCAAGCCAGAGAAAGCTGGGTGCTTTCTTCTCCTGCTACTTACCATATTTAGTCGGTCATCTAACTGTTACTCAAGCAATAACTTTAATGTTTCTTGAAATTATTCATTCTTTCTCTCACTACCACTATCTTTGTTTAGCTCGCTCATTATCTCTCCTTCAGAAATCTCTGGTCGCTGTGCTTCTACTCTTGCTCTATTCTAATCCCTTCATTGTCACACATCTTTCAGAGTAATCTTCAAAAAAATAATTCTAAGTCTGCCCTTAACTCTCCCTGTTTAAAAGCCTTCATTGGCTACTCATTACCCATAGAAAATGTTCAAGCTCTTTAATTCCCTGGCTTTTGCTTACTTCTCTTGGCCCATGCACAAATCTTCCTATACCGATTCCCTTTACTCCAAGCATTGCTTTGTAAGTTCGTCAAATGTCCCTAGCATTATATTTTAATATTAGAATTAGATGGTCATGCTACAAATCCAAAGTAGAGTAGATGCCTTTTTGTGTATCTGCCTAGTTGGTGACACCTTCCCCATGAGTATCTGTAGCGATATGACTTTGTCACACCAACCAAAACTGGTTGGACCAGGAATAGGCACCTCACTTCAAATGAAGCAACCATATTTTTTTTCTTCTGGGTATTTGGATCTGTGATACTTTTAACTGTTTCTTAAGTCACTTGTACCATGGACACATAATTTCAGAAACTGGGGAAAATGTGTTCAGCAATATGCCTAACAAAACAGTGAAAAGTGGACTGAGGATGAGGGTGGGATATACTGCAGAAAGGAAAGATGAGATAGAAAGTAAAAGGAAGGAAAGAGAGGCAAAGCTCTGGTAACTCGAAAGACAGAAAAATAAAGAGACAGATAATAGCTACAAGCTTAGGTTTCCAGTGGCTTTCAAGTTTCTATCTTTGTCTGTGTCTCCTTTGACTCCCTGAGTCACCCCACCATGCCTCCAATTAATTTATTTTTCACCAAAATTATTTCTACAATGTATAACTAAATGAAACTTGACAATTAAAATTAAATAAAAATAATAAAAAGTAAAACCTATATGAAGTAGAATGTTTTCATTTGTTTTAAAGTTGCAATATTTTCATTTAATAGTAACATCAGGTATATTATATACACTGCCCTAAGTTTTAACATGTTTGAGTAATTTGCAATTGTATAGAACAGTCAAAATTAAAAGACCCTCTTCAAGGAAAATAAAGAAAATCTGGCATATGATTTTATTATGAATAAAGACACGTCTAAATAGGAGAGAGACAATAAAGGGAAGGAAATGAGAATATGCACAAAGATAACATTTCACATTGAATAACAAAAATAGTTAAACTCTCATGAAATCATAAGATGCCCAAATTAGAGACCTATGTAACGCCCAAGCTTTTCCAGGAAAAAGCTCCTGACCTACATTTATATGGTTCCAGATGATAGATTCACAAATATGATACCACTTCCATCACAACTGAGTGTTCCAGAATCGATCAAACAAAAACAAGGACATTCACAGTATTTCATACTCACCTGGACAACAGAAAAATGAATAACTGAACCAATTGAAGGTAAAGGGTCTTTCCCCGTGAATTTGAAGCTATATCTGTGAGATTTAAATCAGTCTATACCGTTATGGCTGGATATATGATACATAAAATACAGAAACATTGGGAGACTTTTCCAGATAAAGATTTCAGGGGTGGGGAGTGAGGAGAAAGTCAGCCTGCAAGGAGAAAGAAAGCAATGAAACAGATATTTAGAGAAAAGGCATAAATCAGAGAAATCAATGAAACTCCTACCAGAGGCAAAAATACACAACTCTTCTCTGTATTCCATGAGATTCTCCAATGTTCTTATTATAAATTCCCCAGTTTTTAAAGGCAGTTGCAAGTGAGTTGCTGTTTCTCAAAACTAGGGTATATAAAGCCTTACATACAATAGCTGTTTAATCAATATTTGTGGAAATAGAAATCTTTTAAAACAAAAAATTTAAATAAAGCTTATTTGCATGACCCCTATTACACAACAATCATATACCAGAGAAGAGAGGGACTTTATAGATATATGGATTAGTCTTTAAATAAAAAGTATACAGTAAAACTCACAAATTTAAGCACTTCCTTCTCATTGTTTTATTCTATGGAAGAAAAAGAAGAAACAGGATGTATACCTTAAGATAAAACAAGCATTCAACAAAAAAGTCAACTAAAATTCAAACTACTATTACCTTTGTCTGAAATTCTAGCAAAATTCATTTTGTATGTGTAAATTCATTAACTACACAAATGTAACACTTTCTCAGGCAAGGAAAGGTTTTAGCTTGGGATTGAAAGGAGCTACTGATTAAATTGGCTCTTGAAGTCTAAGAAATAAAATTTTACCAATAGAAACTGCTTTTTCCATGCTGCAGTGAGCATCTCACTTAATTTCAACTCATCTGGCTTGGTGTTTAGAATAGGAGAAAAAAGAAACAGGATCTTTTTGTTCTAAATCATTCTCTAAGGATATATATCCTAAATTATCCCTAAAGTATTCCTTTAGATGTGAAATTTTATAAAGAAAATTGATTTTCAAATGAATCCCTTTGTACTGTAACTAGAAGTATTTTTAGAACAAGAAGGAAAATAATCTGATCTTGAATTCATTGTCTGACACAAAAGAATGTCATCCATATTTGTATCTAATGTCTAGTATCATCTGGAGCACATAGTAGATGTGAAAACAAGGTTCCAATACAGGGCTCCCAGTGATCCCCACACGTCCTAGTATCTGCACCTCACATTGCACCAGCATTGATCTTTGTAACCAATAGAATATGACAGAAGTGACGAATGTTACTTCCAAGATTATGTAATAAAAATCATGGTACCTTTTGTTTGGGGTTCATTCTCTTTCATTTCAATCATTTGATCTGGGAAAGGGCAACTGCAATGTTGTGAGTAGCTCCACATAATGAGAAACTGGTGTCTCTTACGAATAGCTACCCAGTTCCATGAGTGAGCTTGGAACAGGATCCTCTAACCCAGTAAACCCTTCAGATAACTGCAGCCCTAGCTAATATCTTGACTACAACCCTATGAGAGATCTTAAGACAGAATCACTTAGCCAGGCTTCAACTGGATTCTTCACCCTCAGAAACTGTCAGGAGATACTAAATGTTTGTTGTTTAAGCTGCTACGATTGGTGGTAATTTTTTTATGAAGCAATAGGTAATTAAAATAGTAGATGACTAATAAATGTTTGCTGATAAAAATAAATAAATAAATATTTTAGAAGTCTAATTCTCCATGCTTGATTAATTTTTAAAAAATCAAAATAATGCTAGAGCCACTAAAATCCCTAATTCAGGCTTACACATTTTCAGATAAGACAGAAAACTAAAGTATGCTAGTACTTCCATTTTAATTCAAATCAATTGTTTTCTAAAATATTATATTTCTTCTTTTCTTACATCTATAAAGGTACTTTTACTTTTTACAGGTTGTCAGCATTTGAATCACCACTGGCTTCGCATCAGAATTTGTATTCTAATAAAGAAAGAATAATTTTTGAATGCAGATTTCAGCACTTGTTTGCATTTCTGGTTGCAAAATATCTTCCAAATAAATAAATAAGCGGGCAGAGATTATATAAGCTAAAGACCAAATTTAGAACACTTTCCCTATTGTCAGCATGTTCTAACTTAAAAATAAGCATTTCTTTATATTTAACCAGTTATTTTCTTGGAAATTTGGAATCTGTTTATTGAAACACATATAAGTTTACTTATCCCAAAAATAACATTGTATACTATTTATAAGGTGCATTGACTCTTCCTTAAAAAGAAAGAAAAACCTAGACCTCAAAAACTTTCCTATTAATGTGATACAGAAACTTTCAAGCAAGTCAAAGAACTGTATTTTAAAACAGTTCTTCATCATAGCAATGCCACAAGACACAATCAATTTCCAAACTGTGATCCACTTCCAATTTAAAACATTTTTCTATTATATGCATACTTGGTAGCACTCTTTCTTTTTCAGCTTTGAGAAAAATTACAGAGAGAAAAGATAGAAAGCAAGCAAAGATTAATAGGATCCAACCTCAATGGGCCGATACTTTCTCAGTTGCTAAAATAAATCAACAAATACGCCAGGAAAGCTACTATCTCATCTTAAAAGCATCAGCCATAGAGCATAATGGGATTTATGCATATTAAAGTAGCAGGTTGCAAATGCCAGTAGATAGCACACTGTCATTTAAAAGGAACAAAAAACAGCACCACTAACCACTATACAATACAAATTAAATGGAAAATCACAGCTACTTAAAGGGCTTGCCTGAAAGCATAATAAATTTAACTTTAGTAGAATTATAATCTTTGATTTTTCACTAGAGTTAATATATTCATGCAAAGCCATTACTTTAATAACATATAAGTGTAGAACTCACCCACCAGCAGTGACGAATGTGCTTATTTGTAGCCTTTTTTTTTCTCCTGGCAAAATCCATCCATTACAATGCCTCTAGGCATGTGTAAATACAATTAAAGAAAGACCTATATTTTCCCAGAAGACAAAAATTAAAATGAAGGCTAGATTGCATACCAAACTCATTTCAAAGCCAAATCAATTTCATTGTAATGTGGAATTTGATCTCTTCAGTTCACTTCAACATATCTAAAATGGACACAACTTCCCAGAGGGATTGGGAAGTGGGAATTATAGCCTGTAAAACACAACCCAGAAGCAGTTTAAATACTGAGGGAAAAAAGAATGAAACTTTCAATTCAGTGCTTCAGATGAAAACAAGAAAATTTTGTCTCTGACATCTTTCTGCATATATTTTAGCATCTTCCTTTCTCACCAGAAACACGCATAGCTCTCAAGTTTCCTTTTACTTCCTTAAGTTCCACTTCAGATTCTTTATGTACTTCTGATTGCACACAAATTCTGAGTGATACTTCTTTCCTTCCCATAAGCTGACCTCCCAAAATTTTCGTCTCTTTTGTTTTACAAGTTGTTAAGAAACACACACATATTATCAATTTTTATAAATATGTAAATTTGTCAAAGACTTATTATCTCAAACTTTGAGAGGATTTACCATTTGAAGCAGGGTTCCTAAATTTGCATTTCTTCCAAAAAATGTGCTACTTAATGGGACCACAGGATCGCCTGCAATCACTAGGTCTTTATTGTTACCTAAATATAGTGAAAATCCTTCCCAAAACATTCTATTTAAATCTAGGCCAAGATGCTAACTTGGCCTTTGCTAAAATTAATTTAAAAAGTGGTTAAAGACATAGAGTTGTGGCAAAACTATATGTTTACAGAAGGCCGGAGAAGTATTCTTAAATGTCTGCCTCATGGTTTAGCATCATGAAAATTTGATCTCTGTCTTGAACTTTATTTTTCATCTGTCCAGAGACAACACACAAAAAAACCTTAACTAAGTGCCTACACATGATATGACATTTAGCTGTTACAATAACTTTGTAAGGTATGTATTATTATACTAATTTCATATAAAACGGAACTGTGGCTCAGAAAGATTAAGTAACCTACCTAAAGTCACATAATTAGTAAAGGACAAAACAGAGATTCATAGCACTTATTTCAGACTAAATACTCTTTCTGCCGCAGTATGCCTTCTTTGTGCCCATTAAAATCTAGATTCAAATGGCCTTTAAATTACCAATTTAAATAAATCATCATAAGCCCATAACTGCATAATTCTGTTACATTAGAACTTCATGACTCCTTAATGCACTAGAAACTGCCCTTATACATTCTATAACGATAGACTAGTTACCCCTGTCTTCAGTTGTTCAAAACATACTGTGACTTACCCTACTTCCCAGAGAAATAAGTGCATTTGTAAATGATAAATTTAGAAAGAACCCAGAGAGATTATTTAAAAAGTTACATAGCTTTGACTCTATAGAAATATAGCAATCCATCCATGTATTATTTTTTATCTATTGGTATAAGATATTTCTGAAAAATATAAATTATCATAAGTGCCCATTGTAAAATAGTACTATCTTAGCTAAATTGATTCATCTGCCTGTTAAATCTAACTTCTAATGAGTATTTGATGTTTCCTTTAATAGCATCAAGAACAACTTATGAAACATAAGAAAGTATTTAATACCAACGGTGCAAATCAAGTGTAAGTTCTGAATTTGGAAAATAGTTCAACCAAAGTAGGAGAGAAAATTAAAGGTGAATTAGTATAAAGAAAGCCATAACAAGACAAAAACTTAGAGTAGCAATTGATGATCCAGAAATAGAGGCAATTTTATTTTAAAAACAAGTTTAGAGCAAAGAAAATTGAATCATAAGCAGTCTATTGAGAAAGATGAATATATTATATAGAATATGGAATAACTGAATAAACCATCTTTTAGTACTTCAATATTTAAAAATAAAAGTAATATTCTTCTCATCCCTTGTAATAAAGTGGCAAACATATTACTGAGAAAAATAAATCACAACTATACATAGCATCTTGGCTTTTCATTACATTCTATGGAACATTAAAGTTAAAAATTAGAAATAAAAAGTCATTATCAACAATATTTAGTAAAAATTTTAAAATATATAGTTTCTTTAACACAATCTCTATAAAAACACGTGCTTAGGTTTATTAAACCTAAATGGAAATACAAATAAAATATATTTAAGTTATTGATTAAAAAAAAAAGCTATGGTTATTTCCACATGTGGTTTCTATACTTTATAGGAATTTCAACTTTTATTGCTCGATCAGATAGTCTGCATAGGTCCAAATTTGACATAATTTGTATTTCTAATTAATTCCTGAATCAGTGCCCATAATGGAGCAATGAAAATGACAGTTTGGCCAATTTAGAACTGTGCAGGCTTGTACAGTTAATCATTAGAATCATAGCTTTTGGTTTCAGTTTAATTTTGTGGTTGAATATATACATTAAGCTTTTCATAATTACCCTAAAATAAGAAGTGAGGAAGAAACTAGAAGGATTTTGGCTCTCAAAAGTATTAAGTGAAATTATTTACAGATTGTCACTTTTAGCAAAGGCATTGTCACATTTATTGACTGTCCAAAGGAGGATGTTGAAAGCAGTATCATGTCATGATTCTTCTATGGCCTGGATCAGAAGAAAAGGCAATAAAACTCAAGGATGGGCAAGTCGGGTAATGGTTTTTCATAAATGTTTTGACATGCCATCCTGAGTTTTATAACTTTGACATTGATATTCTCCAAAATTAAACAAATGTAGCTCTTTTTATTCCTTTATGTTACATAAAATTTGGTGGTGTCCTTCACAAATTCTTTAAAAATCAAATACATAGTATCCATTCTTCTTTTGTGAAGAGGGCAATATTTTGAAACAAGTGGTTAGCAATTCATTTTTCAAGAATTCCAGGAAATAATTTCTTAAAGATAGCAGACACAGGTATCTCTGAGCCCCACTGAGAACACATAGCAAGTCCAGAATTCTTTTAACAATAGAGACTCAAGTTTCCCCTAAAACATTGTGATCTGATATTTTTTTCTTTCAACTTTTGTCTTGAGAAAGAATACCTGGGCTCTGACTACTTATATTCAAAGATAAAACCAGAAAAGAAAATGAAATAGCATACATGTCTACTCTGCATTTTTTGAAGAGTCATTTTTATTAGTTTTTAGACAAAAACCTGGAATGCAACCCAAATTTTCTATAACTTATTCAAAATAAATTCATGATATATACTTTGAATCCTTCTTTGAGGCCCTCTCTGAGTCAGGGCAGTTTATATAAAGATAAACATGCCAGGTGTTGGGGTGGCAGGGCTGCCGTTTAGATGTTCAACATCTAGTCTTGTTACGGCCCTCATACCATACCTATATGTGATCCTTGAAGAAATGTGTGGGTTAAATAGGGGAATTAACCTTATTTAAGGAGTCCCTTCGCCGCCACTGTGATTTCTAGTTGATAAGGTGTATATGAAGAAACACTATGGGGAATAAGTACTAAGTGCTTCTAAAACAAAGCTTGCACTGAGACTAACCACTGTGCTCAAACTTACCTACTGCTTCCTTTAGTTCCTTATCCAGAATAGATAGCATTTATCAGGTACAGTAGGAAAAAGCATAAAAAAGCCTCTTCTAAATTATTTATACTATAACACTAAATTATGTCATATCCAAACCAGTACATAGATAGAAGTCCTCAGAAATCTTTCCCAAATGCACTTTTGTATTTTTTTAAGTTAGCAGTTATTGCCATCAAATGAATATTTTGAGAGTTATATCTTTGATGTGTACTCATGATTTACCTTAGTGCTATGAAAATCTGGATGACAGCTTTGTTCCCTGGATTCTCATTCTGTATAGTTGCCTAATTTCTGTTATATTTGCACTGCAAATTTCACCGTCATGTAATGAAAAGGCATTATACAAATTCCCTCTAGAAATTAAATAGGAAAGCCATGCTTCCACAAACGTGGCATATTTCTTGCAATTGATGCCTACTAACACAGTGCATTTTAAAACAATTACTCTAACAGTTCTCAAAGAATGTGTTTGAATATCATCACTCTGCATTATTCTCAAGAGCCAGTCTTTATGTAGAGAGACTACACACACTCTTAAACAACAGATGTCTTAGGTGGAAGATGAGCCTGTCATAAAGTATCTACCACCTGCTTTTGCCCATCATTATTCCCTTAATAGCTTACTACCTGTGGGCACACTGGGCCACCAAAGGGAAGTGTCATTCCCAAAAGTATCACCACAAATGCAATACTTATGAGGCTGGCATAAGAAAGCTAGCTGAACAGCATTTCCCAGTACATTGCTGCAATATGTCATTTTTGAAAATGCCATGTTAGTGGATGTGACTTTGGGAATTGACTTAATAACAATAATAACAATAAAAATGGATGGCAGTTAGCAAGGAAAGTGTCTTTCATCCCAAAGGGCCCACAAGGGCTTCAGACTCAGAAATGCGGTCAACTCTAAGAAGAAGGGCAATGGCACTCAGCACAGTAATGAAAGCTCAGGAAATGATCACCAAGGAGAGCTATACAAGCTTTCAACTAAAAGAGGTATCATAAGCTTTTTATTTTCCACATGGAGTGATATAACCTTGGATTTTCATCCTTTCAGAAGGGTGCCCAAATATCAAAAATAGGCTTTTGTGTTCCACTCTAGACAGAAACTATTGAGTGGTAAGGAAAATTGACCCTGCAGCTCTTGAGCTCAGGCTTAGAAGGTATCCAAATGGATCCAAATCACCTTGGCATACTTTTTACTACCCAGGATCTCAATGGAGCCACCCCATTAGAGAGGTACTGTTAAAATGTAAGCCAAGTGGGTTTCTACTTGAAAGAGAGGTAATGAAGGTTGAATTGCTGAGTAAATCTGACCCTTGCAGACCTTCTTTCACAGAAAAGGTTTCATCATGCTGGCTAATGGCTTTCTGATCTTGCTGAATGAAACTTCCACAGTTAGGACTGGCGGACTTCTTAGGTTCGTTTATTACATGCATGTATAATGCTGACTATGAGAATATATTCTCTGATTCATACCGAGAAATATTTGTGCACAAGTGATTGTTAAGAGTATTCTTTATTTGAACCATGAATACTTTTCTTCTCTTTAACATAAGCATGCTGTTAGAATTGATGTTTGGCCAATTTTATCTGAAATTACTGTGACTTAGTATAGACTACCTTAGTACCAGAATGACTCTGCCATTTTCCCCTCTGGCTCTGTTGATAACCACAAACTAACCACATTTAGTAAATTCCTTTGTTAAGGCTTGACTTCTCCCAACTGATTTTAAGATATCAGGATTATTCCATTATTTTGGCAAAATAATAACTTATTTTTCTTCCCTACCCAGTTCCTATCTCACAAAATTTTAAAAAGTCCATCCAATGCCTTTTCTCCCATGATAAATTTTCTTTATGAAAATTTGACTATTGGTAATAGAACAGGCATTTCAAATGGTTTGCATCCTTGAGTGATAAATACATGATGCCCATAGAATGGTTATTTTTTCTGTCTTCTGACACTTCACAGTAATTTTCCCTCTAAAATTGATGAAAGCTAATACATCCTGGGAATAAAACCCCCATGACCCAGAAGCCTGTAGTATTATGTGCTAGTATAGTTCCAAACGTAGCTGGTCCTGGATCTCATCCAAGACCTGCTGAATGAAAATCTCTGGAATGAGGGACCTTTATTTTCAACACTCTCCATAAGGGGTGTTGCATCAGTTAAAATTCTTATATGAATGCTAGCAATAAACACTCGAAATAACTGGGCTTAAACACAATAAAGATTTACAGTCTTCCATTTTTCTTTTAGAAGTTGTGAAGTAGGAAATCCCAAATTGGTATAGAAATTCTAAAAACTCAGTGGAGCCCAGTTTCCTTCTTTCTGCTCTACCATCTTTAATCATGGCTTCCATCTTCAATGTTGCTTCATGCTCCAAATTAGCAGCTTGATATTTTTTTCTTTTACAGTAAGAAACAGAAGAAAATAGATGAAGAAAACAATGAAGCACTCTCAAGTTGAGGGACTGCCCTTGAAGCAGCCTTCTCAGTATCCCAGAAAATACTTATGAAAACATCTCATAACCCGAAGTTTATATAAGACACTTCACCCAAGATACACTGCCTCATTCTTGGATGCCTTGCTACCCCAAATAAAATTGGGTCCTATTTCTAGGGAAGATACTAATATGTATCTCTAGATTGGCAACTGATATGTATACATATGACACTAATATGTATCTCTAGATTGGCAACTGATAATCACTGCTTCAAATTCTCAACAGATTTGAAAATTAGTGCTCTAGTCAACTTAGCTAACAATGATTAATGAATATTCTACCATAAATTGTTATGTAGTAGAATCAAATAATATGAAGACTAATACTAACTAGTACTAATTGAACACTTACGATTTTTCAGGTAGTGACCTAAAAGCTTTGCATGACTAATGTAATTTAATCCTCACCCAAACACTATGAAGTAGGTTTTATTATTAGCCTCATTTACCTGAGAAGAAAATAGGCACAGAGAAGCTTAATAGCTTGTCCAAGATTACACAGCTACTAATTTGTAGAAGTCAGAGCCTCAGAGAGCCATCAGTCTACACAGCCTTACTTATTCCCAAATTACACACATTTTTCTTATGACAAGCACTGCAGAAGTTTTGAGCATTTTTATATAGTTATAACTAAGGCAGAGCAAATTTATTGCTTTTCTAGGCACCAGCTATTTGCTGCCTTTGCAACCTTCATTCTGAAACCTCAAAAGAGGCAAAATTGTAATTTATCTTGATAGAAAAAATTCCCCTAGGAAAAACTGACAACCTTGTAGAGTTATTAAGATATTTCCATGTCAAAATACTTTTTATCCCACCAAAACTGCTTTTTGTAGCAAAATCCCTAAGGTGAATCTGCCAAAGTTACTTAGGTTTGTAATGCATGCTTTCTTACCACTTCCATATTTGTGAAATCTTTTTTCACAGCATATGAAGATGGACCTGAATATAGCAGAATCGGATGTTACTGAAAAACTCAATGGATTCAGTCCACTGTGGCTATTAAATGAGTTTTATAAGAGAACATAGGAAAGTGCAATTCCATTACCACTCACATGGCAGCCTTCACAGTTGCAGTAGATGGAACCCAATAAATATTTTTGTTACATCAAGTCTGTATGACTCATTACATATAACATAAGAAAGCCTTTCAATCTTGGATATTTTTCTCTGTCACTAAAAACTTTGTGTGATCTTGGGGAAACTGTAACTTCTTGAGTCTCAGGATAATCATTTATACAATGTAGATTTTGGTAAATTAGCTCCAAGTTTTCTTCAATTTCCATAATTCTGTGTTTCAGTGACCTTCGCTTAAGTAATTTTATATTCTGCAATGATCTGTACACCATCTTAGAGTAGTAAGGGCTCAGTGCTTATTGGATTGTTGGAGGGGTGGATATTTGGGAGAACAAATGAGTAGAGATGGATGGAGACATTAATATGTATGTGAACAAAGTAGTTTTTCCACCCCAGAAAAAAAAATTATATTAACCTGCAGCCTTTAAATTTTATCCCTTAACAAGTAACTTCCTTAAAAATCAGCTTTACATCTTAAACTTTTATTATGAAAACTATTAAACACAGTAAAAAAAAAAATAGTACAATAAATATCCACATACCCATCACCCAACTCAAAAGAATTAACTTGCTGCCACTTTTTATTTTAGATACACCTACCAACATTTTTGCATTAAAATAAAGAAAATCTCAGGTATATCATTGACTCATAAATAAAAATTAAAATAAGCCACTTTGATGATAAAGTCTGCTTTCTAGTCTACTACAGAAAATGAAATATTTTACCCAATTAAGTTGCTGATAGTTCACCTAATATTTTCTGTTTATTTTGCATGTACTTAGAATCTTAATGTTTAAAAAAATCCTTGAAAACCAAAACTTTTACACAGCATTTGTTTTTTTTCAGATGGTTATTAGATGGGTAAGAATATTTAGCCTCTAAATTGTATCAGGTCTATACATAGACCATTCAGTTACTGCATAAGCAGAAAGTAAGACTGATAGTGATTTAGGAGAGGAAAGTGGAACAAATCCCTGAATCAAATCTCTATGACATTTTTTTACTTGATTTAAATTCCAGGCCCTAACCATAACTATATACAATTAAGTTCCACATCCAACTTATATGCATGCACACACACACAAAAAAACCCCTTTAAGCTGACTATAAAATTCAAATTTGTCTGCTCTTTGCAATTGTCCATATTTCAGCTCCTATTTATCACTAAGGAAAATAAAAAAATTAACTAAACTTTCTACGTCTACAATTTTTTTCTTTTTCAGCTCCTTTATATCCTTCTCCATCCATCCTTTTGTAGGATGCTTTTACTTGCAGTCCCAAATTTTGGTTCATATTAGATAACCATTAAAAGCATCTCTATGTTTCCAATAAATTCCATCATTTTTTAATTGATTTATAAACAGTTTTTTAAATTTACTCCTGTATTTCTCCCTGAACATATGAGAATGAGCACAATTTTTATAAAATTAAATGGACTTTAATTTACATATTATTGTAGATCAAACTTCCTGGTCCACCCTATATTATATCCCCATTCCTAAGCAGACTATCTTCAACATTTCTTCAAGAAACGCTTCTCAAAAATGGTAGTTTTCTTTAGCAACCTGTTAAATAAATGAGGAAAAGGAGAAGGAAAGTTTCATTTGAAATGGATTAATTCCAACTGTATCAGTAGTAGAATCAAATGAGAAGGTCAAAATTATAAAGTATTTAGCAGATAATACAGGATCGTATCTCCATGACCTCACTGTAGAATTTTTAGATAAGACCCCAAGTTATGAACCATAAACAAAAAGATTAATAAATTTGCCAAATGAAAATTAAGAACCGTTCATTAACAGAACATCAAAACACAGGTAACGCAATGGAAGAAGATGGTTGCTAGACGAGTTCTAAGACTTAGTATTCAGAAAAAAAAAACAAAAACACATAATTAGTAAAAACAATCCAAACACCCCCAAAGAAAGATGGGCAAAAGACACACACAAGAACACTTAAAAAGTGGAATTCTAAGTGACTTAAACACTTAAACTAGGGTTTTACCTCACTACTCATCAGGGAAATAATAATTTTGTTTACAAACTAGAACTCTGATAAACTGCTGGTAGGGGTGTAAATTGGTAAATCCAGTTTGGAAGACAGTTCACTATATATAGTAATAATGTTAAAGATAAGCATTTTCTATGACCCTTCAATTTCATTCCTAAGCATTTGCCTTAGAGACATTTGTATATGTGTGTGCTAGGATACACATATATATGTATACTTATACACTGTGTAAATGTTCAGAGCAACATTTATGTTTCTGGTTCAAACTAGAAACAATCTAAATGTCTACTAACAGGTGCATAGATAAACCTACATGGTGATGAAAATGAAACAACTCTCTCTAAATGCAACATCATAGATAATCTTACAAACACAATACTGAACTAATACAACAACATACAAAAATATATATATTATACATAGTATACATCTATAGTATAATTTCAAACATTATACATATTTAGTATAATTATACATATATAATATAATTTCATTTACATAAAGTTCAAAAATAGGAAAAATGGCCCACTTTGGGTTTAGCTGCTATAACATTCCATTTCTTGACCTGGAGTGGTGATTATCTAATTTACTTAATAACTACTTGCTAAATTGTGTATTTGTTTTATGCTCTCTTTAGTACGCATGTCTTATTTACAGTAGAAATTGTAAGTTGACCTGAGAGTCTCCAAAATATGCTATTCCTTAAGTAATGATATCCATATGAGGTTAAGAGTCTTAACATTTTTAATTTAAAACTTTAATTTTTTTTTGTTTCTTACTATGTTAACATACAGAATGGCACAAAGGAGACAAGATTAAACAATGCTAAATGCTTTGTCATATTTTCTTCCGATTGATCCGTTTAAAAAGAAATATTTTAAATGCCGCTAAAGTTACTCTCATCCATTTATCTTTGCTCCCTCATTTGAAGGAACTAGTTTTTAATGGAAGAACATAATTAGCCTGAATTTTATTAAATATGTACACACAACATATATTTGTAACTATAAATATTTAAAACTTTTCTTAAAATGCATATAAACTGTAACATATAGCTACGTTTTGCAACTAGATCATTTCAAAATTATCTTTTTATTTTTTATGTATTTTAATGAATGTTCTAGGTTATTTTTTCCCTTTTGACTGCCACGTTCTATTGTATTAATAGAATACAGTGTATTAATCCATTCCCTTATTGAGGAACAAATCATTTTATTCTACTTGTTCGCTACGACAAAGAATGAAGCATCAAAAATTTCCTATATATATATCTCTTTGTATACCTGGATGAGAATGTCTTGAGTAGAATATTTTTTTAAAAAATACAGGCAACATTAAAACAAAAATTAAATAACTCATAATTTTACCAATAGAAATAATTGTTTTAACTATCTTTATATATCTCACTCTTTTCCTACAGACACAATGAAATTGAAAAATTGTGTAGCACATATACACCTATGGTGGGGTTTTATGTCCTGCTTTTTACTTATGATGAATAACTTCACATACCATAGAATATCCTTCAAAAACATGTCCACCAATGGCTACATGGTGTTCTCTTGTACAAATGGACTATGATTTATACAATCGTTTCTCATTGTTGTATGTAGCTGTTTTCAGTTATTCTGTTCTCCCTCCGGTTTCTGATACTAGCCAATCTAGTTTTCTTTTAGTTCTTTCCACATACCTACTACTCCTTTCATGCATCACTGCCGGAAATGAACTTAATGTTTGTGTCTCCCCAAAATCCATATGTTGAAACCTAATTCTCAGTGTGATGGTGTTAGGCGGTGGGGCCTTTGAGAAGTGACTAGCTCATGACAGTGGGGTCCTCATGAATGGGATTAGTGCCCTTACAAAGGAGGTTGCAGAGAGCTGCCTAATTACCCCTTTTACCAGGTGAGTACACAGCAAGAAAAAGGACAGAAGCCTACCTTTGAAGTCGCAGGTTTTCTCCAGACACTGAAATCTGCTGGCGCCGTGATTTTGGACTTCCCAGGCTGCCAAACTATGAGAAATAAATGCTGATTACTTATAAGTCATACACCTATGGCGTTTTTGTTATAGCAGCACAAATGGACTAAGACACAGCCTCTGCACGTGTAGTTCACTCTGCTCTTTCCTACAGTTTTTACGTGACAGATTTTCTTCTCATTACTGAGATCTCAATGTTACTATCCCTTGACCAAGGAGGCATTCTCTACTAGCTCCTTCTAGATTATTATTTTCTTTTTCATGCACTTATTTGACCAAATAATATCTATCAGACAGTGTAGCTATTTCTTTATACATCTTTATCTCTCCATGAGGGCAAGGATATGGCTGTTCTTCATCACCTTGAGTGTTGAAAAAGTTACATACCACACAATTATAAGAAGTAAATTCACATTGTAGTCATAGATTTGTACATTTATTACAATGATGTTCCAGCAGATGGCCATAAAGTATCTTGAAAAAGGGGATTCCTTTTTAAATTTCAGTCAGTGTTAGCTTTGGGCTACTCAAAAATTATTAAGTGAATGAATGAACTCATTATAACTTATTGATTATCTCCAACACCAATGTTTTTTACGTTTTCTATTCTAGAATTCCTCATGTTGCCCTGGTGTTTACCACACTAGATGAGTCCAGGGAGTACAAGCATAAGTCCTTTGTGACACTTGATTTGAGGGCAGTAATTTGACATCTACAGAGAATGAATGAAACATCATGTATTTTTGACACTGAAAAATTTAAATCCTAAACAACCACAAACATTTAATAACTTTGTAAAAATAATTTAAATAAATAGGTGAGTAACATGTGGTAAAGTAATCTTAAGAATTCTGTATTGCTTTCAAAAGGCTGAGAGTACACTGTGCTTTTTTGAAGGGATTATTTTCATACTAATTATCTAAAAATTAATTTTTACCTTTTGCCAAAAAAAAAAATCAAAGATTCGTTAATATTGAAATCACAAATGCTTCTAGTTCTGAGACTACTATGCCCTAACACTTTTGTAGACCACAAGAATCTACTCCATTTTCATTAAAACAAACATCATGTTATGCTTGTAAAGTCAAGAATAATGAAAGTATATTTGGCACATTAAAATAAGCCTCTTCTACGTCTGACAATATGAAAAAATGAACCTTGGCAGCTGCATTTCAGCTACAAGAGAAACTTTCTGACAGCTTTCCTCTCTGTTGCTCATAAGAAGATGACTTAAATGAATTAATGTCAGGTGGATTAGTAAGATTCTGTTCAAACTGACAGAAGACCATGTCTGTACAGCTACTTTAAAATCCCAACATTAGTCTGAAGAGCAGAAGAATTTCACATATTTGAGACTGAGTTTTTGAATACTAAATATATTTTTTAGAAAAAATCATTACTTTTAATTTGAGGAGAGGAGGTTTCAATTCAGTCAAATATAGTGCTAGGGCTATCTGATAAAACTGGATTGTAGGTTATGTACTAGTTGTATTCTCACCTTATAGTCTCAATTTATTTGGACCAAATGAAATTAAATAGCAGCAGTCAGTATCTAATAAAAAATTTGGTTACCTGAAGTCATATAGCTAGTTAATTTTAGAGTCAGAACTATAAAATTTGGCTAGGTACTAGTACAAAATTTTATTTATTTCAGAGCATTTACAACGGCCAATGGGCACCAAAGGACAAATAATATACCAATAGATATGGAGTAATTATAGTTATTAATTTTGAAATAATTATATTTAACAATTTGTGTGATGGCATTTACATCCAATCTTTAGGATTTCTATGTGACATTTAACTTAAGCAGTTTTAGGAAGTCATGTGACATGATTAGAGCTACATATGATATATTGAGCTGCAGTGCATATAACAAATTAGAATGAGAGCAGATGGAAAATAGGAAACCAATTTGGAGTCTATTATAATAGTCCAAAATAAGATAATTGAGGAAAAAATATAGTGACTAAGAATAGGAATTGATAAATCACTGTATCTAGCAAATAATAAATAATGTTCAAATGAAAGGATTTCCCAGAGTATGAGGAACAGAAAACATGAAGTACTAGGTTAAAGAGTGGATAGAAAGTGGGAAAATTAAATTGGTGACCCTGAAATACTGTCCAAGACTTTCAAAAAATTAAATGACAGTGAAAAATAGTAAAATATATGAAAGGTAGAGGAAAGTTTGTGTAAATTCTTATATGGAATGATTGTTGGCAGGTTAGTAGAACAAGAACTTGACAAGACAAAGAAAAGTGGATAGATGACAGTGCATGTCACTTGGAAAGGAAAGGTTATTCCCCTCTATCTAAGCTATAAAAATGACAATGAAAAAAATAAACAAGATAAATACTAGTGCAACTAATATGGAGAGAAAGGAGCTCAGATGATTCAAAGGCTAGTGGCTTCTGCCTTCTCTGAGAAAGAAAAGGAAGGAATCCGTGAGGTAACAAAAAATAGAAATAGAAAAAAGGAATTGAAGAGAGCAAAAATAATTTAAAACATTGATACATATTAGGCGCTTCCTTCTCAACTTGATGTCGTATATCACACCACAATCAGTAACATTTTCTGTAGATGTAGCTCCTCATATATGAAGAACAATGACTGTGGAAGAGACTCAAAGACAGCCTCCAATAATGCTCCCCTCTGGGTATTCACGCTCTGTGTAATACTCTCCCTTTTGTGAGTGGGCAGGACTTGTGACTTGTTTCTAATGAATACAACTAAGGTGATGAGATAGCTCTTCCATGATTATGTTACATAAGACTTCCATCATTCTAATAATCTCTCTTTCCTGCTGACATTAATGAAGCAAGCTGCCGTTTAGTAAGGCTGTCCTATGGAGAAGTATATTTGTTTAAAAACTAAGGATGGCCTATCTCTCTTACCTCATCAATTATATATCTTTAAGTATTACTTTAGTGGTTATTCTAAACTTCACCATAGACATTTTTAGCTAATCTAAGTCCACCGTCAAATAACACTATTCTGTTCAATGTGTACTGCAGGTACCTAACTGAGTGTCTCAATTCCTCCCTTCCATCTCTTTTGATGTTGTCATTCATTTCACTTATTCATATATGATAATCAACCAATACACTGTTACTATTATCACTTTTAGTAAGTTGTTTTTAGATCAATTATAAATAAAAATTTTCTCATCCTTATTTCTTTCCTGATGCCTTCCTTCTTTATGTAGATTTGAGCTTTTGATATATCATTTTCCTTCTCCCTGACGAACCTCTTAACATCTCTCCCAATGCAGTTCTGTTGGAGATGAATTCATTTAGTTTATGACCCTCTGAAAGGTCTTTATTCCTCCTTCCATCCTGAAGGATAATTTCAGAAGACACAGTACTCTAGGTTAGTAATATTTTTTTCTTTCAACACATTAAGTATTTTATTCCGCCGGACGCGGTGGCTGACACCTGTAATCCCAGCACTTTGGGAGGCCGAGGCAGGTGGATCACGAGGTCAGGAGATAGAGACCATCCTAGCTAACACAGTGAAACCCCGTCTCTACTAAAAATACAAAAAA